>NW_007014402.1:40088-44619 GCF_000164805.1 Carlito syrichta
CTTGGATCTATAAGGAACTCAAATGTGCTGGAAAGAAAAAAACAAACAACCCCATTATAAAATGGGCAAAAGATATGAACAGACACTTCACAAAGGAAGATATCTGAGCAACCAACAGACATATGAAGAAATGTTCAACCTCACTAATCATCAGGGAGATGCAAATCAAAACTACACTGAGATACCACCTAACTCCAGCAAGAATGGCAATTATCAACAACTCAAAAAAAAACAGCTGCTGGAGAGGGTGTGGCTAAAAGGGAACACTTCTACACTGTTGGTGGGAGTGTAAACTAGTGCAACCTCTGTGGAAAGCAGTGTGGAGATTCCTAAAAGCTTTAAATATCAACCTCCCATATGATCCTGCAACCCCCCTACTGGGAATATATCCAGAAGAACTCAAATTACTCTATAATAAAGATACTTGCACACATATGTTTATCGCAACATTGTTCACAATAGCAAGAACCTGGAAGCGGCTGCTGTGTCCTCCCCTCTTAGACCCTCTGCGTCTCACAGGTCATTGCTCCGTCCTTCATTGTCTTGTGACACGCAGGCCCTGGGAGCTCCATAGGGAGGTTGGCGCAACCCCGGGGAAATGGGAGCTACTGTGACTTCTCATTACACTAAGGGTCTTTTGCCAGAGAAGAGCATAGAAGGCTCACTTACAAACGTGCCATTGGGAAAATATGGAAAATTTGACCTTAAGAACTTAAAGTTTAAAAAAGTCTTGGGAAAGTATGCATGAAGGTGAAGGGCAGATAGGATGCTCAGCTGCAAACAACCATTGTATATGTAACAAGAGTGGGAAACTCTTTCATCAACACTCCAAGTTTGTTATCCACCGGAGTATCCATATTTCTGAAATGACTTTCAATCATGAATATGGCAAAACATTTAACCAGTCCTCAAAATGTAGTAAACATCAAAAAAATAGTGGAGAAAATGTAAACAATATATGTGGGAAAGCATTTAGGAAATCATCTTATCTAAATAGATGTGAAAGAATCCATAGGGGAGAGACAGCCTTCAAAAGTGAAAAATATGTCAAAGTCGTTTGCTCTCAAGCACAACTTGTTGGACATAAGACCATTCATACTGAAGAGAAACCCTACAAATGCGCAGAATGTGGCAAAGCCTTTTGCTTTTGTTCACAACTTACTCGACATATGGTGGTCCATACCGGAGAGAAACTCTACAAATGTGAAGAATGTGGCAAAGTCTTTCACAATCATTCAGACCTTGCTTGACATCCTATGATACATACTGGAGAGAAACCCTACAAATGTGAAGAATGAGGCAAAGTCTTTCGCGTTTATTTACAACTTGCTCAACATACAATGATCCATACTGGAGTAAAACCCTACAAATATGAAGAATCTGGCAAAGCCTTTTAAGTTCATTCAAAAGTTGCTCAACATGTGATGATCCATACTGGAGAGAAACCATACAAATGTGAAGAATGTGGCAAAGCATTTCGCACTCATTTCACACCTTACTCGACATACTTTGATCCATATTGGAGTGAAACGCTATAAATGTGAAGAATGTGGCAAAGCCTTTCACTCTCAGGGAGGATTTGCTGGACATAAGGCCATCCACACTGAAGATAAATCCTACAAATATCCAGAATGTGGGGAAGGTTTTACTCGGTACTCAAAGTTTATTGTACATCAGTGTATCCATACTGGAGAGAAACCCTACAAATGTGAAGAATGTGACAAAGCCTTTCACTCTCACAATGGATTTGCTGGACACATGACCATCCATAATGGAGAGAAACCCTACAAATGTGAAATATTTGAATAAGCCTTTCACTTTCATTCACTACTTACTCAATATGTCAAGATCCATATTGTTGAGAAACCCTACAAACATGAAAAGTGTGGCAATGCTTTTTGCTCTCATAAAGGATTTGCTACACATATAAGAATCCATACTGGAGAGAAACTGTACAAATGTGAAGAATGTGGCAAAGTCTTTTGCTCTCATAAAGGATTTGCTGGACATAAGAGCATTCATACTGGGGGAAACCCTAGAAGTATTAAGAATGTGGCAAAGCCTTTTACTCTTACAGAGGATTTGCTTGGCACATGACCACTTATAATGGGGAGAAACCCTAGAATTGTTAAGAATGTGGTAGAGCCTTTTGCTCTCACAGTGGATTTGCTTGGCACATGACCACGCATACTGGAGAGAAACCCCACAAATTTGAAATATGTGGAAAACTTTCACTCTTTTTCATTACTTGTTTGACATGTCAAAATTCATACTAAAGAAAAACTCAACAAATGTGATGAATGTGGCAAAACCTTTTGCTTTCAAACAATTTGCTATACATATGAGGCACCATACTGGAGAGAAACTCTACAAATGTGAAAAATACGGCAAAGCCTTTTGCTCTCATAAAGTATTTACTAAACACAAGACTGTCCATACTGGAGAGATACGATCCAAATGTGAGGAAATTGGAAAAGCTCTTCACCCTCACAATGGATTTGCTGGACACATGATCATCTATAATGGAGAGAAACTTTACAAATGTGAAAAATATGGTAAGCCTTTTGCTCTCATATACAATTTACTTGACAGGTGAGAATCCATACTGAGATGAAACTATATAAATGAGAGGAATGTGATAAAGCATTTTACTCTCATTCAATACTTGGTTGACATATGAACATCTATATTAGGGGATTCCTTATAGATGGGAAGAATGGGGCAAACATTTTCATTGTTATTCCAAGTCTTAACTCTAAATTTTTAATTAATAAATTCTAGAGAATTTATACTCTAAATTTTTAGTTTGTGCAATGACTGAAAAATCATATATCAAGTTATAAACCATAGAGATATTGGTGGAGGCCATGACAATCTGGGGCTCAGCATGGGAACTGAATGAAGACACCCCCTTGGAAAGCAAAGCCCCAGAGGGGATCCATGTGTGTGGCAAGGCCCCACGGAAAGTCTTGAGGTAGTTCTGCATAGCTGCCCTGTGACTCATGGTCGCCTGGTTATTCAAATTATATTGTTATACTCCTGCCTTACAGGAGTAATATGCTTCAATCCCCTCGGAAAAGAATAATGTAACCAGAATTGAAGGGTACAGTGTCGACAATGCCAGTAATAAAACGATCAATGTTAAAAAAAAGAACCTAGAAGCAACCATGCTGCCCATCAAAAGAGGACTGGATTTTAAAAATGTGGTACATATACACGATGGAATACTATGCAGCCATAAAAAAGAACAAAATCCTGAATATTGCAGCAACCTGGATGGAACTAGAGTCTATAATACTGAGTGACCTCTCACAAAAACAAAGGTTCGAGTATCACATGTTCTCACTCATATAATGGACCTTGAACATCCAAACTAATACTATAAGAAAATGACTGGGGAGATGGGGCAAGATGGCGATGGCATAGGTGAACTGCTGAGATTCTCTGAACGGACCAAGACTGCAAACTGCTGAATAGACAGACTGTAAAGCAGAGGGAAAAGTGAACAAAACCAGAAGACCCTCATAAGGAAGAACAGGTCATTGCAGAAGAGAAATAAAAGCAACCCCACCTTCCCTCAAAAACAGAATTGAAGAGGGGGAGGGAAAGGGGTAAAGGGAGAAAAATCTACAGAAATGAAGAAAAACCAAAAGGAGAGTATGGGTCTCTCCCAGACGCCTGGGAGAGCAGACACTGAGAAAACTGACTTTGGAATACAAACAATGAAAAGTCCCCAGAATGAAGGGTCTCAAAATGCAAATGTAGATATCAAAACAATAATGGAGAGATTAAAAAGAATTGAGGAGACACAAGAAGAAACTAGGAAGGAGCTGATATCTGAGATAACAGTAATAAAGAATACTGTGAATGAAATAAATAACAAATTGATAAGCATGGAAAGCAGAATTACCCAAGCAGAAGAAAGAATCTCAGAGCTTGAGGACCAAAATATAGAAATAACCCAAACTCTTAAAAACACAGAAAATAAGCTAAAAAAGACAGAACAAAACCTTCAAGAGATGAGTGACTACCTCAAGAGGCCTAACCTAAGAATAATCGGACTCCCTGAGGCAGAAAGAGAAACAGAGACCACATTGGAACAAACTTTCCACGAGATCATTCAAGAAAATTTCCCTCATCTAATCAGTGATACAAAAATTCAAACACAAGAGATTCAGAGAACCCCCGCCAGACAACAAATGAGAAGACCAACTCCTAGACACATAATAATTCGCCTAAATAAAGTAGGCACAAAAGAAAAAATCCTAAACGGCAGCAAGAGAAAAAGGCCAGATCACCCACCATGGAAGACCAATCAGAATAGCAGCAGATTTATCTGCAGAAACCCTGCAGGCTAGGAGAGCTTGGAGCCCTATCTTCAAAGTCCTAAAGGATAAACAATTTCAACCAAGAATAACCTACCCAGCCAAGCTAAGCTTCATCAGTGAGGGAGAATTAAAATCTTTCCCAGATATCCAATCCCTAAGAACTTATGCAGCCACAAAACCATCTCTACATGAAACACTTTAAG
>NW_007014403.1:0-2047 GCF_000164805.1 Carlito syrichta
CATTGAAGATCTCTGAGAAGAAGGAAGCCCTGTCTAAGAGGGGTGGCCCATGAAATCCCATCAGGTACTCATGCCCTAGGATTGATTTATCAGAGATGCACAGACAGGGACACTCAGATATGGAGAAAGAGCGAGAGTAAGGTGCCCAAGGAAGCACTGGAGAGCTGCCCAGTATGATTGCTCTGCAGCGAGAAGAGGGTCAGGAGGTCTGCTTAAGAGCTATAGGGCCTTCATGAGCAATGAGTTCTTGGGGTCATGTAAGGACAGGTACAAAAAGAAAAGAGGGACCTGGGAAAGAGAGAGAAATTCATCTCTATTATGATCATCTTCACTGTTTTGCTAGGGAAGAAACTAACTGACTTGTTACATAGAGAACGGGTCAGGGTAACCCCATAATTCACAGAGTTTATTTTCCCTTTCTAAAAGTTGCAATTGCAAACTTTAGAGATTTGGCAACATTAGGCAAGGATACTGCCAGCAGAAGGAAAGATCCAGGACAATCCCGGATGGGCCATCACTTGCTCAGATCTTTCAGCAACCTTGCCTTGTATGGCATTAAAACAATGGAGCTCCTTTCATCAGATGAAGTCCTCCTTTCATGCCTCTTCATTATCTAAGCCATCCACTCCATAAATGACCATCATGGCTGTTCCACAGAGTGTTTAGACAGCTGTAGAGCAGAGACTGAAAGGCATATGCTCAGGGCTTTCAGCTTAGCAGAGGACTTACTCTCCTCCCTGAAAGTTCTTGGCTTTCTGCAGGCTTATCACTTCCAGGGGATTGAGGCCCTCTATGAATTCGGCATATCATCCCCCTCCCCTCCAGTTTGGCTAATTTAGTAGATTCTCAATGGAGCAAAAATGGCTCCTTTTAAATGTCTATTCGTTGCCTTCAATAAAACAGTTTAAGAGACTCGAAATTCCTCAGCAGACACTTATAGTTAAACAAAGCATTTTACAAACCTCTGGAAAAAGGGCTATCTTTATTTTTTTGTTGTTTTCATTATTCATGAAATGACTTTAATATGAAGGCTGATGTTCAGTGGAGAAGGCTCAATTTCAACGTGGCAGAGCTCACACTGCGTGGAGGCTGAAGATGTCACCCACGATAAACATGAACTGCTGTGACAATGGGAAGCAGAGGTGAAGAATTGCCTCTCTGAGCAGGGTGGGGGACTGAACACATGAGAAAGGGAAAGATGCATTTGATTGTGTTTACGAGAATCATTCACAGCACAGCAGGCAGTATTCACACCATAATATTCACCCTAACACAGATAATTTGATTTTCAACCTGGTTATCATGCATTCAGACATAGCAATACACGAAAATATATGCTTTAGCAGTGCATTTTAAACAAGGTTGCACACTTTAAGTCGGAATATATTAGAGGTGAGTATTGAAGTTAGCGATTGTAGAAGTCCTAGAAATCTCCATTCAGCACATGGCATGTGTTTTGAAATTACTCAAAAAAATGTTCTATCATGTTCCAGCTGTTGACTATATATATAGTTGACTATATATGACATATATACCATATACGTGTATGTGTGTGTACACACACACATATATATATGGTATGCTGTGCAAATGATAAACCTCCTTGCTTTTTAAATTTGTCAAGGCTTGAAGAGTCTTTAACTTTCCTTAGAATCCCAAAGTAAAGTGAAAGCATAACTCTATCCACACATGTTGAAATTATATCTATTACTATTACTATTGCAGTTGAGCAGGAGATAACAGATTATCTGGCCCAACCCCTCATGTGGTGAACGAGGAAACTGAGCTAAGAGCCTTTAGGTGACTTTTTCAGTGTCACACAAATAGTCAGTGGAGAGTTCATGTTACATTCTGCATCTTCTATATTTGTTTTTCTCTGCCTTTCCCTCCCATTGGAATTGAATTAAGTAAAATGTGGGAAATAGTCTACCTTTGTCATATAGTTAAAATCAGAGTATTTCTACCACGGCTTTGCTCATCCTGGCCTCCAATCCTCGGGCATGAGAGTCAGCCAACACATGTGAAAGATTAATTCACTGCAAAGATT
>NW_007014404.1:0-904 GCF_000164805.1 Carlito syrichta
CCCTCTCTCTCAAACTTCAAGAAACAGAATGTTTAAAAAATTCTTAAGAATATCTGCTTTCTGAGCTCTTGTATAATATGAAAAAAGAATGTATTATACAAGAACTGGTTAAAATAAGATACAACGTAGGAAAATGAAATATGCAGTGACAAATAAAATCAGCAGGCATGCAGAAAATCAGTTCATAATTGTAAAGAATAAATGTGAGAAGCACTATCAGAATAAAGGTCAAATAAATAACAATATGAAAAATATATGCAAGGTGATGTCATATGTAAGTGACAAATCTTTGAGAGAGAATCCACCAACAGAAGAACAAATGCATGGTTGAGAGACAATAGTCAGAACTATGAGAGGATATAACATTCCAGATCTGAAGAAACAAACTTGAGATGAGATACGGAGAGGTTAGCATCTTCCAGAGAAATTTAATGAGCAGAAATAAATATTAAAATATAGCCTCATGCAAATTTTAATCTTAACTAATTGTTAAAATGAATTCTAAAATTAACTGAATTGGGAAAAAAACAAACAACCAAACTTTCTTTTTCTCTATTTCTTCTACAATAAAAAATGCCAAAAACCAAGGCAGTGTATCTTGCATGGAGGGGAGCAGTTGATGATGGAAGGATTTTATGAATTTTTATGTGCTATTCTTATGTTAGGAGGATGTATGCTAAATGACCACCAATGTAAATGAATAATGTCATAAAAGCTTCATCTAGGAAATGAAAAAGTCTTATAAATTTTCCACCCAGAAGGTTTTCTGTGAAAATTGGCTAGTAATACTTGGGGAAACCCCCAAAACGCCAAATTATTTTATTGAGGTCCCCCTGCTAGGTAAGGTCCCCCTGCAAGGTCCCCCTGCTAGGTAAGTGTTCTAGGAACCCGTTGGCATCTGTGT
>NW_007014405.1:0-1944 GCF_000164805.1 Carlito syrichta
AATTTACTTTGAAATACCTATTTCATTATCAAAACATTTAATACACCATGAAAACTGCATTTATACCTCATATTGGTACCCTCAATACTTATTTTTTGCTTCTAAAGTACAACTGTGATGGTTCGTTCTTCCACATACTACCAAGGGTTTCTCCATAACTGTTGTTTGGAAGCAGGTAGGATTTTACACCTATGCCGAAGCCCACTGTGTTTTCCACAGTTGTCACCAAACTTCGGGAGTGTTTGGTTATCCAGTGCAGCTGGATCCCTGCTTTTGTTTCTCATAAGCATTCCATTTTTTCCCATAATTATTCGTTTACCAAACACTTGCAAACTAAAATTAACCCTAAAATCTAGTTCTAAACAGTCTCAAATAACCTATGCATTAAAAATTCATTATACTGCAATGGTAATTGTAATTAATTTCTGTATGTCCCAGTTGCTCCCTGTATTTGGCACCTTTGTCGTAATAAGCACAGTATATTGCCACTGCCAGGTTACTTGCTTATCTTTCTTACTTAGACATCAAGTTTTTCGAGGTTGGGGATTATATCTGTCCATTATGTATGCCAAACTCCTGACAGTGGGGGAAGTGCTCACTAAACAGTAAAAAAGAGTGAATGCATCCATGGTAACAAAACTTCAGGGCACATAATTTTTTAATGTGATATGTAAAATATGCCACTCGTGATTGTTTAGGCCTTCTCCACAAAGCTGCATTAACTGCAACCATCTGGTCTAGTCTATTGTGATGAGTTTCTAATTGCACTTTTATCTCCATTCTTTCCCTTTTCATTTGCTCATGTTCCACTGTAATATGAATAATCTTAACCCTCCATTTTGCACATACCACTCTCTACACAAAATCTTCAGGGTCTTCCCTATATTTGCAGAATGCTCATAGCCTATTTACCAGAATCCCCATCTCATAATACTATCTCCAATCATAAGATTGGCTTTCACAAAAGTGTGACTCTAATTGATCTAGGCTTTGTCTATCAATTCCACATGTCCTTTCTCTTATGAGTATTTACTTCCCTTCTCTCTTCTGCCTTTATTGTCTTTATCCTTGTTTTAAGATTACTTTTTCTTTAAAATCCACTTAAACTTTTATATCTTATTCAAAGATTTCCTTTAATGCTCCCCAGATCTCACATTCTAAAACACCAAAGATCCAGGCATTACAAAGTATTTTGAGCTCCAAGTCAGAGCTTCCACAGAGCCTGTTTTCTCAAGCACATAGGTTGGAGGCAGACCCATCTTTAAGCATAGCTCTTGTATGTGCCAGTTGGGTACCACTAAAAAAATCAGCTCACATGCCTGAACTTTCTTTACCTTATTATACATTAACTCAGTGCACTAATTCTGAAATACTATAAGAATAAGATTAGAAAAACACTTAAAATATCTTGTATGTCTGGTTTCCTTTTCCAAAACTTAGTTACCATTTATGTTTGTCTTGAGGATCTCAATATTCAAGTATCTTTAGTACAGGAAATTGAAATGAAAGTATTGACATTCTATTATTAAGAAGGGTGGAGTTTTTTTTATTTTTTGACACAATATCAAATTTGTCTGTGGAAGTTGTATGATTTGAATATATTTGCCAAACATTAAAATAATAATTGTTAGCTTTTGAGATCAAATATTCATATCATAAAATGATATGTTCACTGGTTTGCTCTGAAAGGGTTAGAAAACTGGAATGGAAACGCAATATGTTTGGCCCATTTCCAAATTTTCTGCTTTAATCCATGAATCTCCTGATGGCATGGCCCCACACGAGAGGGGAAAAATGGGGGGAGGGGGAAGTACAATTGCAGAAAGAAAAACAGAATTGAATGTGATCTTGTCTTAGGTTATTTATGTAACCTTTTAAGAACTAGATATGTTTGAATAAAACACCATCACTTGCTTTCTTAAGATGATGGTTTCATTAAAAAAC
>NW_007014406.1:0-1895 GCF_000164805.1 Carlito syrichta
GTCCTAATTCCCAGGAGCCTGCAGAAGTGTAGAAAGTGCTGCTAGAATACTTCTGAGACCCCCACTCTGGGAGTAGCATCCTCTGGAGATGCCACCAGTCCTGCTGTCTCTTGGCAGTCGGTCTCCCTTAGCTAAATAAAGCTTTCCCAGGATGTAATACGTAAAATCACTGCTAGGTGTCGCTCTAATTCTGGGGGCGAATTGGTTTCAAGGAGACACACAATTTCTTTTGTGTGAGCTAGGGTGCTGGCAGCAGTTCCTATGTTTGCAGGTGAAGGCATCTAAGACAGGTCCTGGGAAATTGCATAAACGGATCACAGGGATGGTTCATAAACTTTAATTCCAAGAGGAACTGCCACTAAAAACAAAATAAGCATGTAACAGGGGGTAGAAAAGTTACCTAAAGATGAGGTTGGGATCAGTGGTCAAAACGTCCTGGATATTGAAATAGTCTGTTCCTTAAGACGAGATTAGTGTCGTGGGTGACTGAGCATCACAGTTTAGTGCTTTAAGATCTTGGAACCCCACTTTCCATATCCTTCACATAGAGACTGTCAAAACAAAACAAAACAGAAAGTACCTTCCATTTCTCCACAGAATTGTTGTCAGATGAAATGAAATGCTGTGGAGAAAATTATTTGTAAATTGCTAAGAGCTTTAAAATAAATTTTTGCTAACAAGGAATCCTTCTCAGGCACTTTAGTGGTTTTTAAAATAACACTGTCATAACATTCTTAATTATTTATTATTGAGCATAAAAGTTTCAGATATCCACTTTCTTCTTAAGTGGTGAAAGAATTTGTTTACTCATAATTTCATTACTAGTCCATCCACTTCCATAGTAAATCCCAGATGTAAAGCGATTAAGAAGAAAAAAGTAATCAAATTATGTCTGCCCTCACGTGGATTTTCTACTTTTTGTAATATTTTCTACACATTTAAATATTTAAAATTTAGAGTCATTTCTCCATGTTTTGGTTTGCTGCTCCTATGGTTGTATTAGGCATTACAAAATATTGTCATAAAGGCTTTTCTAATAGCCTCTGTTTTCAACTATCTAGATCATAGTTCCTCTGATAGATAGTTATGATCTTTCTAGCCCTTTACTCCCTGCCCTCCCACCCTTCTTTTCCCCATCCTATCCCAACCATAAATTATAAAGCCAAATTCAGATCTGTATTTGGGTACACTGACATTTGAAACCAATTCCTGGGCTTCTCTAATTAAATACTCCTTTTCTTCGTAATTTGACCACCAGTCCACACCCTGAGTCACCAAGTCATCTATAGCTTGTCTACGTGTGCCTGCAGTCATCATTAACCATAGCCATTCTCTCACTGAGTACATGGACACAAAATATGGCTTCTCGTCCTGCAGGGCTCCCGAGGGTGGGGTGTTGCCTGCACAAATTCTCCAACTTAGCGAAATGATGACTATTGTCTCCTCAGAGCACAAGAGAAATGTGTATCATCGAGCTTTCATCTTTCCTGCCATTAACACATTGAGGAAATAAGAGTCTTCCAAAATGAAAGGCATTTCTATACACTGTACTTGCAAGTCACTTTTCATTTAACATTTAAGTAGTAAGAAAAGAGAGAGAGAGAGAGAGAGAGAGAGAGAGAGAAAGGAGCCACATTTATCCTTTAAAGTTTGCTGCAGTGTAACTATTCCAGAAGCACATGAACTATCTTACCTTTGATCGTGTTGATAATCCGAAGACCCTTTCTATTTGGGGTTACTATGGTTACGGCTGCACGGGTGATGTGTGAGCTGCACTGCTGTTTTGATAAAAATAGGTATTAACTACCAGTCATAGTGTTTCTCATCTCACAGAGGTTCTTACAGAAGCACTGCATATTTTTTAAAAAGTGGGGGGGGGGGCAGGGGGAAGGGAA
>NW_007014407.1:0-1871 GCF_000164805.1 Carlito syrichta
GACAAACATATGGAATCTATGTCTTGTGTGCTATCTTGAGGGATTAGAATAGTGAAGAACTCAAGATGAATAAATGTGGCTGGATGAATTTTGATGCCCCTTCTTCCATATTTTCTAATTTTGAGTATTTTATTGTATTTGTTTCCTAGGAATGCTATAGCAATGAATCACAAACTGGGTAGCTTAAAATAAAAGAAATAGATTGCTTCACAGTTCTGGAAGCTAGAAGTACAAAATAAAAGTGCCATGACACTTTGAAGCCTATAAACCCTGTAGGGAAGAATCTGTTGTATGCCTTTGTCTTAATTTCTAGTAGTGACCATCAAGCCTTGGCATTCTTGGTTTGTATCTGCTTCAGTCCATATCTGCATCTATAGTTATATGGCATTTTCTCTGATACCTCTGTCTCTCCTCCTTTTCCTATGAAGACACCAGTCATTGTAAAGAACTGTCTACCCTACTCCAGTATAATCTCATCCTAGCTAATTGCAAGCAGTTAGTTCCATTGCAACCTGTCTCCAAATAGGGTCACCTTCTGAAGTACCAGGGGTTAGGACTTCAATGCATCTTTTGGGGAAGTACAATTCAACCCATAACATATCCAGTGGAGGTATGAAGAGAGAGATGAAATAGCTTTCCCAACTTCAAAGAAATGGGGAATGAAAAATCATACAACTGCTTGGGCTGGTCACTTTTTACTCAATTGACCTACACATAATTGGATCTCTGTATGGTCAATTGGATTGATCACTAAAGTCATAATTGTGCTTCCATCCATTTGCCTCTCACATGCTCCCAACCCTCGTACACATACATGGATGTGTGCGCGTGCACACACACAAACACACACACACACCATTTTCTCCTAGCTTTCGTGAAAACTAGATCAAACAAGCTAAACTGGCAGATTGAATGGTAGGGCTCAGCCATGTTGATGGTCAGAAGTATCAAGTGTCCTTGGTTCATAGTGGAGGTGTTCTAATACTGGTTACCACATTTTGAGGCAGGCCATATCTATACACAGTCCAAACTGGCATGTTTTTGTCTAGCTATTAGGGCTTTTTTTGGCCAAATTAGTGGTTGCTTTTGGTGCCTTTAATCATCTTGCTTCTGATCTCAATATTGCCCAAGCAACTGGCCAGCCTGGTTCATTCACACAAAAACCCAGTTAAAAATAAGCCAACCACATCGTTCATGTGGTATTGTGTAGGCACAAAGAAAATAACAAAATCCTGAATTTTACATGTGGCTTCTTTTTTTTCTCCCTTTTCCCTCTCTCAGCCAGTTGTGTAGACACAACAACAGAAAAATTGCTATCCTCGTGTGGGGAGAGGTTGCATGGACAGATGACAAGAAATAAAACATGCACATCATTTCCATTGGGGTATTCATGGTATCTTGAAGTTTTGCCCCAGTAAGCAAAAACCCAACACCTTATTGATTTATCTAATAATTTATTCAAATAAGAATGTGCTGGGAGCTGTGTGTGTCTTCCAATAGCCTGAATTGGGGTGGTGGGGAATGGGGATGGAGGGATTAAATCAGACTGGAATCAGTTTCCCTCCCAGGCTGGGGAATTCTAGGATTCCTCAAACCTCAAAAATGGAATTGCTATTCTCTCAAGTCCTGGAGTGGCTGGGCTCCAAGTCCCTTGCAGCCAAAAACCTAAAACGTGGCTTTGCTTTAGAGAATTCAAATGTGGCTTCACTTTCAAGAATTTGGCCCCAGCATGATGGAGATCTGGTGAATCACTTGGAAAATAAAAAACTGAGCACTCTAGGAGACGGGCTCTCCATCCTGAGGGTGTTTGCTTGGTCCTCCAGATGCCTCAAGTCAGGGGGAGAAGCTTCGCTTATTTTCTGGAATGCTCA
>NW_007014408.1:0-1782 GCF_000164805.1 Carlito syrichta
ATATACATACACACACACACACACACACACACACACACACACACACACACACACACTCATTTAATCCTCACAAAACCCCTCACTTTCCAGCTGATTAAGGCACAGGGAGGGTAAGGGACTTGCCCAAAGTCACACAGTCAATGAGCAGCCGAACTAGGCTGCTTCAAAATCTATGCTCTTAAGCATTTCAGCTCCTTCTCAGTGCAGTGATGGGAACAAAGCAGGTGTTCAGTTAACATCTGTAGACTGAATAAACAACGAGTGAAACAAAATGAAGATGCAATCACCCCCAAGAGCAGTGCTGTACAATAGAGCTTTCTGAGATGACAGAACTATTCTACATCTGTGCTGTCCTATACAGCAGTCACTAGTCACATATGGCTATCAAGCACTTGGGAGGTGGCTAGTGTGATTCAGGAACTGAATTTTTCATTGTATTTAATTTTAACTAATTTACATTTAAATAGCCACATGTGGCTACTGACTACCATAGTAGACAGTGCAGTCTAATACTTTTGAGATGGTATCACTCCTGGTGCCTTGAGGTTTACACAGTCTTGAAGACTTGAACTTCAAAGAAAGACCACAAAACTCCCCCCTACATTTCTTTTTTCCCCAGTGCCCTTCATCCCCAGTTTTTCAAACATCTTCTATCCTCCCACTTTGCTTCATTGCGGTCTGTAGAGCCAAGCCTCCTCCCTCATGTGTGGCTCCAGCACAGCTATTTTTCTTACCCTTTCAACAGTACCCTAAGCATCCACCAGAAGTATTGAAGTAGTCAACAAACATCTAGTGTCTGCTTGGGAACGTCGCACTGGCTCAGGTCCTGGAGAGGAGCAGAGGGAGGCTCAAAGACATATAAAACAAGGCCCCTTTCTAATGATGAAGTGGGGGAGTTAGACTTATAAACTAACACATATTAAGGTCTCAGCCAAGGTAATGGTGTTGGGGAAAGACTGAGTACCTGGGTCTGTGGCCTCAGTGTTCCAACTGGGGACTCTGGAGTGTCTACTTTGCAGAAATTGCTGTCACACGGCACTGATTCCACTCGCACTTGGACCAGAAGAGAAAATGGATGGGTCATGATTGTTTTCAGAACTGAGCTCATGATGGTCATGGAATAGTCTTAATGACATTTAGAAAGAGACAACTGGCCTGGATGGAGGGAACTTATATTTTGCCCCAATGGCCACCCTACCTTTTATGGAAATAAATCAAAGCAATACTAAATAAAAATCAGACTGAGACTTGAATCTTTAAAAAGAAGAGAAAAAAAGTAGCACACATTCATCCTCCAATCCAAGGGTCGTTACTACTTGTATTCTCAACTACTTCCAATAATGCATTTCTTTCCTCCCACCATTTGCATACTTGGAATCTTACATTGTATGTAGGTTAGAGCAAAAAGATGCTGCTTTGTTTGGATTTTGCTTTTGCTGTGGAATCCATTATAAAGCAATGTGCTTTGTATGTCAAGAGCAGAAAGGCTCCACTTCCTCTTTTCAAAAAGTTTTGGGCAGAATTCAACTACTGTATTTATCCCATGCAGTTCTCCATTTGATTAGTAGATGTGTGCTGGTGGTAGATGCCACAGAAGAGCAGCGTTTTGTTTTTGTTTTTTTACCACAAAGAACTTTCTATCTTGAGATGAGTCTTATAGATCATGCTTCTGAAAGTGAAATTTTTAGGCAGTTATCTAAATGCCACTCTATAAATAGGAAGCATTTAAATACATGGAAACACCCAGCTGACCACTAAGTGCATTTAAATACATGGAAACAC
>NW_007014409.1:0-1759 GCF_000164805.1 Carlito syrichta
AAAAAGCTGTTAAAAGAATATTAAATCAAATTCGGAAAGATATTTCAGAAGGCCAAATAAAATTGAGAAATGTGGGATACAGAAATAAATCAAGCATAATACATTAATTAACACAAAGCTGACCCCTGCCTTGGTTTTCACCCTGAAAGAAAGATAATTAAAAACAACAATGTGAAGTATTTTTCATTTGACTCTTGGGTTAATGAATGAATAAGAAATAAAGATAATGACATAAAGAAAAATTTGAATGTGAGACTAATAACAGAAAAGTAAGAAAACACATACATAGTTTGATGTTGTTATTCAGTATTTAACTTTCTAAATTGCTCCTATATTTCAAACAACTGCTCAGAGTGCTTCAGTAATTAGCACATCAGGGATGCATCAATATAGAATGATAATCTTAACTCTAGGAGTTTTTTAAGATTTAATAACTTGCCTTCCCCAAAGCATAACACGTAAATAATTTAAATTGAAACAATATATCTCAATCATCTACCAATGTACTCTAATATTTTGTTAAATATACATAAACATATTAGCCTATACATGCAAACCTGAAAATATTAGAGTATGGTTTGTGGAACAGTTCTCTGTGATGACTGGAGGTATGAATACATGGTAACTTTTTTTCTAATCTTAGATCTATACAAGCAAGACTGCTGTTTTGGGAAGGCACTGTCTGCCAATCCTACTGCATGGGACTCTTCCCTTTACATCTTTACTATGGACTTAGCTAAAAAGAGTTACTCTACTTTTGAAATCTTTATATATGCTGCTGTTTCCAACGTCATGCCTGTGGTCTGTTATTTCAACTTTTGCTCAACCTGTATTCACGTGTTTTAAAGTCCATGTTGGATTATAAAACTCTTAGACTCCACTATTGTGCAAAGGTATCCAATGACAATTGTAGCCACTTCAAATTCTTTAGTCAGTTTTACTGAATGTATAATCACCTTGTTCATTCAATCTGAAGCCTATAGACTTTTGTCATGTTACGTTTGGATAAACACCCTGTATAAGACTATTATTACTCCCATTCCCTAAACATGCACAATACCATCACTAAAACTTTGAAGGAGTTCCTTGACTGTGATCAACAGGAAATTAGATCCACAACCCAAACATACATCTAATCTGTTAATCTTAAGGGTTAAAGAAATGTCTTAGTCTCAGAGACTCTAAGGCAAAATTCACACAGACAGAGCCTCCAAAATCCTCATTTGAGTTTGATATTCTGTGTGATGTTGATAAAGCCATAATCCTCAGGCTGCTAGCCTTCTCAAATTATTCTAGGTTACTGTTAAACTTTATATTTTGCCCCTTATCTCCAATACATGTGGAATTACCATGAGGAGCTTTTTATTAGACACAGGATTTTTTTTGTTGATGAAAACCTTTGGGCGAACTATCAGTTGTTACTTTGGTTAAATTTTGAGCTCCATTTCATCAGGGATGATGTCATCATTCCTCAAAGTTCTCAATGTGTCAAACTCAAGGCTAAATATAATTATTATAAGAGTAGCTATCATGTATTGAGCTTGTATAACATGCCATAACCTCTCCTGGGAAAATTACATATAATCTCTTACTTTCATAAAAGGAAAATAGTTAAGAAAATGCCCAATTAAGAAAACTCATATCCTTCATTTGATCTAGAAAACTGGAGCCTTGCAACATACATATCTATCTATCTATCTATCTATCTATCTATCTATCTATCTATCTATCTATCTATCTATCTATTTATCTAAGAGAG
>NW_007014410.1:0-1981 GCF_000164805.1 Carlito syrichta
CAAAACCCTGGAGACATCCTTAATTCCTCTCTCTTATACCTCACTTATGACCCTGCAGGTAGTTCTGTTGGTTCTGACTTCAATATATACCCCAAGTCCAACCATCACCTTCCCTACTCCATTGTTTTCAAGCAGTCATCATCCCTCACCTGGATTATTACAGTAGCCTCCCTCCTTTTCCTACCATTTATTTTTAAGACAGCAGGTAAAGTGATACTTTCAAAAAATCAGATATCGCACAGCTGGCTTTCCAGCTCATCCCAAATAAAAGACAAACTTTATAGTGGCCTTCAAGGTCCACTCTACTTGTTACCCTCTCTCCTCTTCCTATACCTTTCACTCCTTCTGCTCACTCTGTCCAGCTTCTGGGCCTTTATATTTACCTGTTACCTCTGTCTGGGAGGTTCTCCCCAGAAATCCTCAGGATTCAGTCCCTCAACTCTAACCTTTGCTCAAAGGCCACCGTCTCCAGGAGAACCACCTGATGATCCCCACCCCCAACATCCATTACCTGTGTTTATTGTCTGTTTTTCCAATAGAATGTTAAGCTCTACACTGCAAAAATATTTGACTGTTTTGATCAATAACGTATCACTGTATCTAAAATGGTACCTAGCAAAGTTTCATAATAAATATGTTGAACAAATAAATGGAATGAGTTTGTCCACCTACTAAGCTTGGCAGGGAGAGAGGAAGTCAGATTCAATGTTTTTCTCAACTCAAGCCTCTGTCCGATTCTCTGACCAACCAGATTCAGCTCATCTACACAACTGATTTAAAGCTTTTGGCACCACAGGATTTGGCTCTGCTCACAGACCTGGGCCCAGGCCCACAATTCTAAGTGCCTAATTAGGATAGGGGAGGACAGGCTACAGTCACATTGGCACCACCAGTACTGTATTGATTAGCTGTCAAAGTCACAAAATAAATTAACCAAATAGCCTGAGACACACTAGTAATCATGTCCCTAATCTTTCAGCCTCTTCTCAAGGTTACCTATTTCTCCTAAAGGAAGGAATCACTTTTACATAGCTAAAACACCCTGCAGAACAGCACAAATCTCAAGTGTGGATGTCCAAATGGAAGTGCCGATCTCAATTAGTTGTGACAACCCCATAATCCTAACCCAAATTCAGGTTCCTCTTCCAATGACAACCTTCCTACGCCAGAGCAAACTTGAATTCTAAGAGGTCTTTCAAAAGCAGAAGAGATAAGATGGAAATGCGAAGTGACAGCACACAATACAATTAAGACACTGTCTAGCCAGCCCTTTTGGTTTCTAACATGGCACCAGCCCAAGCCGAGCTTTGGGGAATGCTGTTCTCTTACCCACTGGGGATAGGACAAACTGGCCTGGCATCTGGAAGGTACTCAGTCCATGTCTGAGGGGTGGAAGAGCCAACCTAGTGACTCACTACTCCAGACATCAAGTCACTAATGAAACCTACAGATGAAACCAGGCTCAACTTTTTATGAGTCAACTCCACCTAGAAACTGGAGGGTGACGACAGGAAAGGAGGGGACGAAGAACCCACCCAGGTGACAGAAGGCCCTGTGCCTGGCTCCTGAGGCTTCTTCCTTGTGACCACTATGATTAGCATTAATCCCATCACCTCATCAAGCCTTCAGCACCATCTCAGAGTAGGTTAAAGGAGGCGGGGGCTGCTTGCGTATCATATACCTGTCCTTAATTTAGCAGGACCTGGGGTATATTACTTAACCCCTTGCAGGGTTGTAGAGGTAAAGCATAATGGTATGGGAGAAAATACCTAGCATATATGGTAGTTTTTCATCTTATTTCCCTTGCTCTCACCTCAGACTCCAGTCCAACGCAACAACCCTACTGTTCCAGGTCCAAGCCTTTGGGTTTTCTACCTCAACCTCTGTCCATACTGTTCCTTCTCCTGGCAGATCCCTGTCCTCTGATTGCCACATGTCTGCATTTCTCACTAACCCAAATTGGTCTAGTCTCAGATGTGCC
>NW_007014411.1:0-1804 GCF_000164805.1 Carlito syrichta
GTGTATACAGTAGATGCCATGAACCAGGAGGCCATAAATTACCAGAGATGAAAATATTAACTTCACACACCACATAGCTAATTCTATTGTTACTGCAGGATCAAGAACTTTGAAAAGCATCTGCTTTAACTCAAATCCTAACAAATAAACATGCATACACGTCTATTATTTGGAGGGATACTTATTTCTACAATAAAAAAAAGTGTGTGTGGGGAGGGGAAGGAAAGCTGCCCTTGTATGAAATTTCCAGAATGGTTCCTGAGCAAAAGGACTTGAAAGAACCCGTGGAAGACGTCCCCAACTTTCAGACTCCTAAGCATGTATCTTCAAGCATGATCCTACTCTAAAACTTTTCTCTGCCCCATGCATACAAACTACTTTGTAGATGTCTCTGTACACAGTGGGTGCTTAATAAATCCTGGTTGATAAAGATAATGGCGAAAGAAAAATCTGCCCAGAATCACCTTCTGACAACTCTTCTATCCTTCCTGGCTCTCCCAGGAGAAAGTAGTTGTGATTCACTTCTTAAAACGACACCAAGTCTTCTTTTGGCGTGGTGTCAAGTCCCCTGTACACTCAGGCACCTCCCATGACTCTTTCCTCCTGTTAAATTTTGAACAATCGATGCCATTTTACACCTCAGAGCTCAGGAAAGGCAGTACAGAAGCTGGTGCAGGGATGTGACAGAATGTTTTTATTCCACCCCCGGAAAAAAGCTCCCTGTTTTTGACACACTGGAAAATGTACAGCCAGAGAGTGCTCGAGGCGAAGATGCCACCCCAGCCTTACATCTGTCTGCTTTCATTTGTCTACAACTGTGCTTATAGATAAAACAAGCTTTCCAGATGTCATCACAAGCAGGGCTCATATGCTGACTTCACTGAGACACCATTGTTGGCTGCCAACATAACAGAGTTGTAAAACTAAAATATTTAAACTCTGAGCTACTCAACACAACTTTGAATGTCACACAGGATCTTATTTCAGGATTAATTAATGTACACCCCGATAAAATAATCATGTGTTAAAAACAGAGCTGGCTGGCATGCAAGCAGATCTAGTTTTCCTGTTTCCAACTGTTCCAATGGCATACAAGAGCATCATGAAGACATTTCTGAAGGAGAGTGCTTATGTACACACCCTATCAAGCTCTTCAGTTTCAGGTGCCATCTTTCACTATGCCAGGACCTACATGTTCTCATTGTTTACAACAGACACAAGGAACCTAAGACAAACAAAAGCAATATGCCAGGCACAGACTATAAAGACATTTCTACTGTCAGAGGGGAAGGCCAATGACAAGTGATGGGGGAGATTACTAAGAGGCATTGTTATATGCATCCATATGTGAAGCTTGGCTTCAGGCAACCTGGTATCAGGGAGCATGAATGTTTGTTTGAGAACACAATATCCCTGTGGTTATAATTACAACCACTGTACAAAAAGAGGACTGCAGTGGTTTCATAATGCCCCTAAACAAAGAAAAACTCATCACTCCTGTGCGTCCTGAAAATTTCCACACACACACACACACACACACACACACACACACACACACACACGCAGTATTTCTGATTTTCTTTTTTCTCTGAACCTACATAACAATTTAGCTTGTGTTGTGAAAATTAAAGGGACCTCAGCTTTGGTCTAAAGGACCGTTCCTCATAACACCAAATACAATGGTTCTGAATTGGAAAAAGAAGCCGAATCACAGTTGGGTACACAAGACCTCCAGATCTCCCATTAACTTGGGCTTTCCTCCTACTCTGGTCAGTCTTTTCTTGCCCAGAATGCATTTCTGTAA
>NW_007014412.1:0-16560 GCF_000164805.1 Carlito syrichta
TCGCCGACACCGTCTCCACCTTTGGGGTACCCTGAACCCGGCTGGAGCTGGTCTCCAGCAAGTGAGCACCTTGCAGTCACTGATTGGGTGTCTGATTCTCTGCTCTGAAGGGAAGGAGAAGGCTAGATCTAACACGGTCCTCTGGCTCCTAACTGTCTCTGTGCTGCTTCCTTCGTTTTGCTTCCTTACTTCTCCTCCCTCCTAACTGTGCCAAGTGGATTCAAAGTTGGAGCTTAGTGCAGACAAAAAAAAACCAAAATGAAACAAACAAAAAACTAACTACAACTGAACTCTGAAAGATCTGAGTGAGCCTGAAAGAGAACTACAAGGTCTAGGAAGCAAAAAGAAGAGGTTAAAACACATATGCTGGGAAATATTTAACCTAATCAAGATTTTATCTGAAATTGTCAATTTGCAAATAATGTCAAGGTTTTAAGTGCTGATTCAGTGCCCTTTTCATTATGAGACAATGTTGATTGTATAACACAAGGTGAATATGCTTTAAAGACTCTAGGTATCATGTTTAGAATTGAGTAATATTTCTGCTTTGCTGACTAAGGCAAATAACTAACTGAACTCTTCTGAAATGCAGAGAGGACAGAAATCATGTAAGTGGAGCAGAAAAGGTCACAACAGCATTTCTTGTGGAATGAGATTCTCTGTCAGTGTAACGAATAACATACTACAGAGTCAAAAAATGGCTTGATATTTATATTTAAATTATGAATAATGTATACTATGTGAACTTAAATTGAAAGAATAGATTTTCTAAATATCTCAAAATGTATGGTATCTCGTCAACATTTTTCTTCTGTATCTATAAGGATAATTTTATTGAGGGTTTATTGCAAATTAATATCACTGACTTGAAATAAATAAAAGGTTAGAAAAGATTCTAGTCATAAAGTTATCTTTATGTAAAGGAGTCATAATTTACAAAGGTTATACTTTGATGTCTTCTACACCTAAAAGTTCAAATTGGCAAAGGTTTTATATAAGGATTTAGAATTAGAGGGTTTTGAATCATTTCTCTGAAATTTCATATCAAACCACTAAAGCACACCAAATCAAGGCATTAGAAAGGTCATAATTAAGCAAGTCAAACAAAATAAGAGCAAAAATTTTATTTTTATTTTTATTTTTTTGAGTTAGAATCTTAGTCTTCACCCGAGTTAGAATTCAGTGGCACAATTATGGCTCACCACAGCCTCAACATCAATTGCTCAGGCAATTTTTCCTACAAGTGAGCACCACACACCTGGCTAATTTTTTAAATTTTTTTGTAGAGATGAAATCTCACTATGTTGCCCAAGCTGGTCTCAAACTCCTGGCCTCAAGCTATCCTCCTGCCTCAGTCTCTCAAAGTGCTGGGATTACAGGCATGAGGCACTGCCAAAAATTCTTACTACATATATTATAATGGAATTAATAAAATTTCCACAGAGCTTCTATATATAGCAATATTCTCATCCCCAAAAGTCAACATTAGAGGGCTTTGAATCATATAATTCTATAACAAATCAACACTAATACAAGTTTGATTATTTATCAGCATTAAAAACATATATTATGCTTTAATTTTATGTAGACACATACTTAAATGTATTCATAGTTAAATATATTCGAGGGGAGAACGAAAAAAATAGAATTTATTTATTAAAAATTGAGTATTCTTACATGTTTAAACTTCAGTCACCTCCAAAGTACTCTTCGTTTGATGCAATATACCTATCAAGATGTTTTTTCCATTGCTCAAAACAGTTTTTGAACTCATCAATTTGGATGCCTTTTAGTGCTTTTGCCGTTTTTTTGCTTCATATCTTCCTCATCAGTAAAACGTTTCCCTTTGAGGAATTTTTTCATCAGGAAACAAAAAAATTTCGCTCAGGGTGAGACTTGGTGAATAGAAAGGGTGGGGCACAGGGGGTCGTGCTAGTTTTGGTAAAACACTGCTGAATACTCAGCATGGTGTGGGCAGGTGAGCTCATAAATCACCTGTCATGAAATGGACAAACGTGTTGAAAGAACCTCAAAAAAAAAATCACTAAAGCGAGACACAGCCTCTCACAACAGTAGCTGGTACACAGATACCGATGGGTTCCTAGAATTCACCTAGTGGGGGAGCCCTGTACTACAAGGGACCCACCATCCAAAAGACAATTCTGGTGTTTGGGGGCCTCCCGTTGTGTGTACATGTACGGAGAGACCACACAGAGTCAATGGATAAAATATATTTTACTTAGATCCACAAGTCTTGAAACTATTTCTAGTACATTTGTTGTGCTGAAAGTAGGTCACATAGCAATAATAATTCAAGTCAGAGCATCTATGGTTTCTAAACAGATACAAAGACACAGCAGGGTGGTTAGGACGAGGTAGCAAGTCACCTATTCTCAATTGACTTATTCCAACTCTATTTAAATATTCATTTCTGATTAGCACTTATAATTTACTAGTGAATTCCAAATGAAGTAGAAAGATGACTAGCAAAAAGAAAAACTAGGCCTGGAGCAGTAGCTCACATCTGTAATCCCAGCACTTTGGGAGGCAGGGGTAAGAGAATTGCCCGAGCCTAGGGGTTGAAGACCAACCTAGGCAACTTTTTGAGACCTCGTTTCTACCATAAACCAAAAAATTAGCTGGATGTGGTGGCACACTCTTGTAGTTCCAGTTACTTGGAAGGCTGAGGCAGAAGAATTGCCTGAGCCCAGCAGGTCGAGGCTATGGTGGCTGTGAGCTTGCCACTGTACTCCAGCCTGGGCAACAGAGGGGACTCTGACAGGAAGGAAGGAAGGAAGGAAGGAAGGAAGGAAGGAAGGAAGGAAGGAAGGAAGGAAGGAAGGAAGGAAACAGAAAAACTAAATGTACCAAAGCCTGGTTGAAAAATATCAATAGAGTATTCCAAAGGAAAAAGCATACATTGTGAAGAGAATGGGTGATTAAATAGGTGCTAACTCCTCTAAACTATAAACCACATCAGATAGAAGTGGTCTTTTGTTTAGCCCTTTCACACCTGCTTACCTATGTAGCCTCTACTCCTCCAAAAGTTAACAATAACTCCTAGGGTTGTTATGATGATTAAATGATTGAATAGAATAAAGCATATAGTCATAGGCACATAGTAAGAGCTAAATAAATGTTAGCTATCAGTATTGTCATTAGTATTTAACTTTGCAATAAGGCATTTAATGGTACCATAGGATCAAAAGAAGAATAGAACTTTGGAGTCAAGTAATGCCGAATTCTACCTCAGGTCTATGAATGACCAGTGTGTAATCATGGGGAAATTGCTTATTCATTCTGTGCCTTAGTCTTTTCATCTGTAAAATTAGGTATATGATAATTTGTATTATTTTCAAAGCATATGATAGGAAGAACACCTGAAAGTGATATTATAAAAATAAATTGTTTAAAAAAATGCATGTTCATTGAATATTTCTTAGCATATTTGAGTGTATGTCAATCTCTCTATAGAAATGTTTTGATTGGTAGTGGTGAAATGAGCTAAATCAGTTAATAAAATCAAATTGCTAGCCAAATAATAGTATCAACCAACTTACTCCGTTTTGTTTAAAACTTCCATCTTAGTTGCCTGCCTGACCTAAGAATCACTCCTCAATGCCTACGTGTGATTACTGTAACCTTCCCATGACCACAGACTCCCAGCTTTGTCCCCTTTGGGCAGGTCGTGCTGACCATTTCCTGCTGACTGTTATGAAACTCCTTCACCATAAGTTCCATGTAATTGTATGCTTTGTTAACTGAAATCAAATGTTATGATTTGCAAAACCCCATTGTTACATTTTCATATTTTGTTCTTATATTTTGTTAGTGACCTAACCAAGGTAACTTCATTGTATTATAATTCTTCTACCTTATCTCTATGTAACTGCCTTCAACTATATCTTGTTGGCAGAACTCCAAAGACTTTCCAGTCTCCGACTATACCTGGGACATAAAATTAATCAAAATTCCCTAACGATCAAGTTCCCATTTTGGTTGCCAAGTTGTTAGTTAATGGTTGCTATGGTCACTAAGTTACTATGTAACCAACACTTCAAATTTTACCTATAAAAGCTTGTCACAAACTCTACTAGTTTGTCAAGAGTGTTTTTCTGGAGTTGGCCTGCTCTTGACCCATACATTAATAAAGAACTCATAATTAATTAGACTCAGCCTGCTGGCGTGACTTCTTCTCACTCGGTCATAACAGTGGCTTTGTGACAATAGTAACTGATATGAATAAGTATCCATTTAATTCAACACTGAAGTTCAAGACTAAAAATATCCAAGCAAATTTAATTCCTAAGGATAACTAGAATGAAGCTGCCCTGGGTGGAGATTCAAACCCAGTTTTCATTTATAGAAGAGAAAGAGAAGGGGGAAAAAAAGAAAGCTTCACTGCTTCACTGCATGACTTCTGTACTTCCTGACTCAAATCTAATGCAAAAAACAGTCCTTATTTATAAGACAGGCAGCAAAACAGGGTATGTGTACTGTCAAATGAGTTATGTAAACAAAAAGCACCACGTTAGTAATATGAAGAGCTAGAAGCCGATAGAGCAGACATATTAAGAAGGTGGGAGAATCTCTCCAAATCAGGCAGGATAGAGAAGCTGGACAGTGGGAAGATACATGAATAATAAACACAGATTGGTTAGGCTGAAGCAAAAAAAAATTAGAGGATAGTTGGGATTATATAAACACACACTGCATCTTTTTACCAACCAAATTTGGCGAGATACAACATCATGCACTGTCCCACAGTGATGAGTAGACAGCCAGCCCCTTCTAGAACTATATTAGATAGTACTAGGAATAAATATCTTCAGAAAAAAGTAAATTCTAGTTATAGCCTGAAATTCAACTTTACCTGAGTATCTCATTATGATTTAATTCTATTTCTCTCTTTCTATACTGTTGCTTTACATATTTTTTTTTAAAAAGTAGTTCTTTGTATAAACCAGTAATTGTTCACTTCACATCAATGAAGTACTCATTATTTTCCAGAAATTGAACAAAATGTTGCCTTTACAAATGGGCCTCCTCCCATGGTTTCTTCCCTGTGTGACTGCATCTTTTTAGGACACTAGTTATATTGGTAAAGAACCCACCCTAATTCAGTATGATCTCATCTGATCTTCACTAATTACATTCTCAAAGACCCTATTTTCAAATAAGATCATATTCTGAGATTCCAGGTAGACATGAATTCTGGGTGAGCACTATTTAACCCAGTCCAGTCTTCCCTCTGGCCTCCCAAAATGTATAACCATCTCCTATCCTATATGAAAAATGCAGTCACTCTCCATCTCAATACTCCCCAAAGACTTCATCTATTCCAACACTAACTCCAAACTCCAAATCTCATCTAAATATCTTCAACTCAAAAAGTTCCATATCTCATTATCTAAATCAGGTAGGGGTCAGACACTGGGTGCACTCCATCCTGAAGCAATATTCCTCCCCATACATGGACCTGTATACCTAGAAAGCAAGTTATTGGCTTCCCAAGTACAATGGTGGGACAGGCATAGGATAGACATGCCCATTCTAAAAGGGAGAAATGAAAGGAGTAAAGGAGTCTCAGGTCTAAACAAAGTTTTCAACCCAGACAAATTCCCTTAGGTTTCAAGGCCTGAGAATAATGTTCTGTGTCTCCATTCTCCCTCTAGGTCTGTGAAGGCGCTGCATGCTGGGCTATCTCCCTGGCCCTGCATCTATAACTCTACACTTGGGGTCATTTTCTTTTCAGGGAAGCACATGTCTTGAAGCACATGTGAGTCACTGAATAGTTCTACCAGCTCATTTCCTGTTGGTAGCATCCCAGAAGGCTGACTGCCTTTCTTCATTTCGTTTTCTCTTTGGCCCCTTCAAAACAAGCTGACTGTGTTTTTGCTGACACAATGTCCTAACAAGCCTTGTCAGTCTTTTGGGTCTATCAAAGGGACCCACATCATTGCACGAAAAGATTCTCACAGGTCTTTCTTGACTCAGATGGTTGATTAGATCCATAAATCACACATCTGACTTATTCATCAGAGGTTTGTCCAACCACACCCTTCGCCCTTGACCAGAGCACATTACCTGGACCATCAAGTGCTGGTTTCTTTTTGCTTAACAGTTCCTTCCTCATTTTATCTTTTTCTTCTTGTATTTACTCTAAGAAGCTTGGAGAAACCAGGTCACACTTTCCACACTTTGCCTGAATATCTCCTCAGTTAAATATCTAAGTCATTATTTGCAAGCCTTACTTCCATACAACACTAGACCACAATTCAGCCAAATTTTCTGTCAGTTATAGCAAGGGTGGCCTTTCCTCCAGTATCCAATAACATATTTATTAATTCCTTTTGAGACCTCCCTAGAAGCACCTTTAACATCCATATTTCTATACTGGCTGTGACAACATATATATTTTCTAAAATAACAGAAGCTCTTCCTACCAAGCTCCTCGCTTCCTTCTGAGTCCACAACAGAATCACTTCTTAACATACATGTTTCTACCAATAGTCTCTTCAAAGAAATCTAGACTTTTTGTATCTTTTACTTCAAATCTCTTCCAGCCTCTACAGTTTTCCAATTCCAAAGCCACTTCTTTATATTTTCAGGTGTTTGTTACAGCAGCACTGCACTTCCTCATACTAATTCCTGAAATATGTATTAGTTTCCTAGGGTAATTTTCTAGTCAAATTACCATAGACTGAGTGGCTTAAAACAACAGAGATTTATTCTTTGACAGTTCTGAGTTCAAAGTCAAGGAGTCAGCAGCTATTCTAACAGAGTGCTGCGGTGTGAAATAGAATGGCACATGTGGAGGAGTGAGAGGGAAGTGGGGAAAAGGTATCAATGAGTACAAAGAATATTTTCTTAAACTATGTCTTCTCCTAGACAATATGACTCATTTATTGCTGGTTTTGCATCACAGCCAGATAGCTCCTGAATCACTGTAGAAACTTCCTAAAGACACAAAGTCCCAATTACAAAATCAAGCTACATATTGAGGCCCTACAACTCAATTTATGAAGTCAAATTCTGGTCAGGGCTGATGGGTGGTTCACACCTGTGATCCCAGCACTTGGGAGACCAAGGCAAGAGGATTGCTTGAGCCTAGGAGTTTAAGACCAGCCTAGGCAACGTAGTGAGACTTTATCTTTACAAAAAAAAAAACTTTTAAAAAGATTAGCCAGGCATGGTGGCACACATCTGCAATTCTAGCTACTCAGGAGGTTGAGGTGGGAGAATCGCTTGAGTTCAGAAGGTTGAGGTTGCAATGAACAGTGATTGTGCCACTGAACTCAGCCTGGGCAACAGAGTGAGACTTCGACTCAAAAATAATAGTAATAATAATAAAGTCAAATGCAAATCATCCCCATTTAAAAGTCAACCTATAAGTGAGTCAAATTGCAAAATCCCAATTACTTTAGGACAATTACAATTTTCCAAGCCAATCCATGGAAGCCCCCAACACTCTTAACCCTCAATTCAGAGAGCCACATATATATCCATGTTGACTCTCCCAATAGTAGTTGGATGGAAAGATGGAAGACAATGGAGGGTTTGTTTCTATGTTTTCCACTTTTAATGGGAAAGAAATGAATATGTTAAAAAAACTGACAAATCACATTGAGAAGTGGAAATAAATAACAGTGAGTTTCCTTAGCAGAGACAGGTGGTGGAGAAAGAGGATGGGGTGAGCATGGATGCAGATATGTGATGAATAATACAAATCTGAGAGCTTCTGCTTGTTAACTTCCACTTCAATTCATGTAATCAATACTTATTGACTTCCTCAATGCAGCAGTCACTGGAGGCAGAGAAAAATAGCAAGAGAGTCAACTCTGAAAGAAATTCAGTTACTGAGGAGGGATTTAGACATTAAACACTAAAAAATAGAAGTTAGAGGCAGAGCTGGCAGGGCTTGTTAATGAATTGAATATGGAAAAGGAAAGATTTTGGCTAGAGGATGAATTTCCTGTGTATAGTAAGTTCATCTCCTGAGGGAAAGAGAAATGGATGAAGATAGGAGGATGATGCTCACAGGCCTGACACAAGTGATGAAAGATTAAGATAGCTATTCCAGGAAATTGGACGGCAATTTGGCCTGGGAATTGTTGTTGGTTTGCCAAGCAATGTAGAGGCTTCATTTGATCTTGGTGATTGTATACAGTAAGCCCTCCATATCTGCAGGCTCTGGGGTTCTGCCTCCACAGATTTAATCAAACATGAATTGAAAATATTTAAAAAATAACATTAAAACAATTAAAAAAATACAAATTTAAAATACAGTGTAACAATTATTTATACAACATTAACATTGCATCGGGCACTATATGTAATCTAGAAATGACTTAACATATACATGAGGATGTGTGTATATTAAATGCAAATAGTGTATCATTTTACATCCGGGACTTGAGTATCTGTGGATTTTGGTATTTGCAGGGGTCCTGGAACCAAACCGCATGGTATCGAGGGACGACTGTACTTACACTGAAAAATCTGCCCTGGGACTCCCTTCATCCACCGTCAGTTGCTCAACGATGCCCACATGACTGTCATAATAACTGCCAAATCCTTTCTCAATCCCACAGATTTGGCTAGATTTTATTGGCCCACAGGTAAGCACCTGATCCATGCTAAGAAAAGAGAGACTTCCTTCCATTTTTGGACCTGAAGAGAGATCAGAATTCTCTTGTCGCAGTTGATAGGTTTAAGAGTCAGACATTTCTAGTGACCATATTTCCTTTTATATGGCAAAAGCAAGTCAGTGGTGAGAAAATGAAACCGACATTCTGAAAGATGCCATACTGATAACAGGTAGCACTTATATACAGGCCCTGCTATGTTCTAGACAGTTGTAAAAAGTTGTTATATAGTAACTCTCTTGATGCTCATAACAAGCCTATGGAGTAGGTAATACTGTAGTCATCTTCAACTTATTGATGGGGAAGCTGAGGCACAGAAAGGTTGGATTTTGCCTTCTGTCACATTATGTGAGAGATAAAACTAAGATTCGAACCCAATCCATGCTCTTAACCTTTAGGTTTTGCTTTTCACATAAAAGAGAGGTAAAGTCTTGTTGAAGTTGAATGGATTCAAGTTTCTGCTTCCAGTTGTATTCCTATAGTCTTTTCTTGTTTTCTGATTTCTGTTAGGCAAAATTTTTCCTCTTTTTTCTAAGGCCATTCATATTGGGTTTTTGTAATTTAAAACCAACAGTCTTGACTAGTGATATGGCTCACTGGCATTACTCAAATATATAACTCACTAAGTGAAGTAGGTTAGACAGCAATCAGATTCCACCATACTTGACTTAGAGAATGATTCTATAGTAAAGCAACTAATTGGTCAGTTATCACCTGTCATCTCTTAGGACTTGAACCACATGCGCAGTAAAGCTCTAAATTTAGGCAACTTGTCCGGAGTGGGAAGGTGGATGATTATAATTGCAAGCATTAGTGAGGTACTATGAGAGAGGCAAGCTCAAACTGGCCCTCCTGAACAGGATAGTTCACACCAAATGATTCTTTCTTTTTATTTTGGCAAGGTCATTGAAAATATTTCGACGGAAAATGATTGGAAAGAAGTTGTTGTGCAGAACATTCTTCCACTTCGATCCACATTCAGTCTTCTCAGACTGTTGGGCATTACATCATCCAAGCTTTGCTGAACAAGAGCAATGTTTGATGAACAAGAGCAATTGCAAGAGTCTGTGCATGGGTGCAGAGAGCATGGGAACCAGGATACTGCAGAACAAAATCACCTAAGGAGAGAGAGAAATGAACAGGTCTATGTCCTTTCAGCTCCTTCCAAGAACCTCCCTTCTTGCACCTTGTCCATAAATGTGATACTACTTCCCTATGTGAAGCACAGTCATTTGGGACGCTCCTAAGAACAATCCCTTGGTCAAGTTTTGGATCAGTTGAGCCATATCTCCCTACCCCATCTCAGGTTCTGGTCCAAGTCATAAAGAAAAAGTCTCAAAAAGTGCTAGGGAAAAGGCCAGGTTTCTCCGGCTGTATGCTAAGATAGAAGCAGTGTAAAGGACCTATACAATGACCATTTGTATACCTAAACCTGAATTGTATCCCACACCTTTAAAATAAATGTTTAAAAAAAGAAAAGAAGCAGTGTAAGGGGTCAAGAACCTGAGAGAATTTTTAGCAGATTTAAAAAGCCTCCAAATGAAACTTGTAAACAACTGACTAGGGGACTAAGAGATGCTGTTGCCTGAAAAGCTCAAAACCTAGAAGCCTATGATTGCTGAACCTTGTCCCAAATTACTATCTCACCCCAACTCCTACCCGAGTCACCTTCCCCGACAGCAGCTGTGAACGTGAAGTTGACAGGTCCTCAGCAGAGAAACTGTTTCACCGGACTCTTCAGGGAAGACTCTGAAGGATGTTGGACAAATAATGTCTGAGTGAGGAGAGTGAGGGCAATCAAAGCAACCAGTCAAAAAACTCAGACTCTCTAAAAGTAGGGCCCAGAATTATGAACTTTTAATAACCTCCCTCAAGGGATCCTTATGCTTTCTGATGTTGAGAAACACTGCGTCAAGGTAAACAGGATAATCATCATAATCATCATCATCATTATCATCATCATCATCATCATTAGCATTAGCCCAAGTACACACTATTCCATATTACCTAGCCTTGAATGAATTTCAGCTTCTATTTTGCATTCCTTCTCTTTTGCATATGCTACCCGCTCCTTTGTTGGATATAAGTTTTATCTTCAAGATGCAGCTAAATTCTCACTTGAGTAAAACTATCTCTGATCATTCACAATGGCCTCACTTTGCCTTAGCATTTACCATCTTTATCACTTATCTCTCAGCTTGTTCATGGTAGTTTGTATCATTATTTGTCATCTCTCTGACTCATGGAGACCCAGTATTATACCTTTCTTTACACCTGATTGAGCAATACCTTTCATGTAATTGATATTCCAGAAATTGTTATTGTCAACTAATTAGTAGTTGATCTTTCCCTTAGTTCCTCTCTCAACACTTTATTCACTTTTCTATAATCACTCCATTGCCTTTTCACCATCTACTCTTCAAGCTGCTTCTCTACTCCTTCAGCATCTTTGTTCTCAACCCCTTTTCTAATTATCCTTTTCCATTCTCTTGCATTTTTTCTACACTTCATTTTTACATATTTGCCAACAATTAATCTCTCTGCTTTTCCCCCACGTTGGTGTGTGATTGCCTAATGATTGTAAATGACTTTTGATATGTAAGCACTAGAGATAGTCAGTCTAGTTTGCCAAGACCCCTAGTCCAAAAAATGGACTTATTTGGAATATATCCATGAGACACAAAGGAAACCAGAAAAATATCATGAACGCTTCAGGCAAAGTAAGTATGCTACCTTTAAAATAGACCTAGATTATCTTCATTATCAAACAAGTGCACATTGAAACAAAATTAAGATACCATTTTCTCCAATCAGGTTACTAGATTTTTTTGAAGATGTGGGGTACGATTCAGGATTAGGTATACAAATGTTGATTTGGTGTATTTTAAGTTTTCTGTTTCTCCTTCCTTCCTTTCTTCCTTTTTCCTTCCTTTCCTTCTTTCTTTCTTCCTTCCTTCCTTTCTTGCCTTCTTGCCTTCTTTCTTTTGTTTTGAGATAGGGTCTTACTCTTGTCCAGCTGAAGTACAGTGGTGCAATAAGAGTTCACTGCAGGCTTGACTTCTTGAGCTCAAGGATTCCCCCGCCTCAGCCACCTGAGTAGCTAGGACTACAGGTGTGCACCACCATGCCTAGCTAATTTTTTTTGTTCAGAGGCAGGATCTCCTTAGGATACTCATGTTGGTCTCCAATTCCTGGCCTCAAGCAATCCTCCTACCTCGACCTCCCAAAGTACTGACATTACAGGCATGAGCCACCATGCCTGGCCTAAGTGCATTTTCAACTTATGATATTTTCAATTTGCAATGGGTTTATTGGGAGTTAACGCCATTGTAAATTGAGAAGCATCTGTAATTATGTGTATTTTTATAAACAGGTTAACTGTAGCATTGTTTTTAGGAGTGTAACTCTGAAAGCAATATATGTCAGATGCTAGAAACTGATGAAATAAATTATGGTATATTAGTCAATCAAGTCCTAAGTGATCATTAATAATTACTTTCAAAACACTAAGTGGAAGAATAGGCTCAGTATGATCATACAAACACACACACACACACACACACATGAACCAAACATATGTTGGAAGGACTTATCCTAAAATGTTAACAGTGATGAAAGTTAGGTGCCTTTTTTTCTTATGTTCTTCCCCCTTTACATTTCTCTGAGTATTCTAAATGTTTGTTTATGTTGAATGTGATTATTTTTGAAATTAAGAAAATTTTTTCATAAAGTATATTTTTATATGACCTTGGTAGGTGAGATGACAACTATTTATCAAAGTATTTTATCTTCATAAATAAGTAATATTTCCTATGCATTTTACTTGAACTACTCTTGGGGCATTTGTCTCTTTTTCTAGTATTGCAAGACATATTATCCCCTCCACTGAAGTCTAAATTTCTTGAAGACACAACAAATTTACTCAGCTACCCTTGCAACTACTAGTACAGTCATTGTACCTGTAAAAAAAGAAGAAACAATTAGTCACCAGTTCATGGGACAATTTGTTTAGCATCTAACTTCACACAAATAATTTTTAGTTGAAACTAAAAGTTAAACATTTAAACATCAAACCATAAAAACCTAGAAGAGTAGATACAAATATTTATTTGATCTCTATATGGAGAGAAATTTCAAAGTATAGAAATGGAATACAAAGATAACAAAGACAAAGATGTCTTTATGAACCCAAGTTTAAAAATTTATGTGTAATTTCATACAAAATTAACAGAGGAAAAACATGTATGACAAGTTGACAGATAGCAGGTCATTCCTTTAACATATAAAGAACTCATATGCCTTAGCAAGAAAAACACCAAGGTGCCATCAGACACTTACATAAACTATATGGCATATACTTACAGAAACCATTCATGAAAGAGGAAAATATAAATGACTAACACAAACATAGAAAATATTAAACATCACTAGCATTGAAAGAAATACTAACAAAAAGAAATAGCTTTTTCTGCCTATCAGACACCTTTTGTTTAATAGCTACATTCAGGGCTATTGGGAGTGGAATGAATGATGATACAGACATTCTGTTACACTTCTAGGGAGTATGCCAAATGACTCAACCTTTCTATAAAGAGGTTTGGAAATCAATTTAGCCCTAATAATGTCTCTGTCCTTTCACAAGTAATTCTCAAGGAAACTAAGCAAGTAAAAATGTTCAACAGCAGTGTTGATCACAATACACTTTATCATAGTCAAAACAATGGATCTAATTCCATGTCTCTGCTACTACCTGATTAAGCAAATTAGAACATATTCAAATGAAAGACTACTATAAAGTTGCCATTTACAATTATGATTACAAAATATTTTGAAGTCATGAGAAAGCTGTTCAATAAATGATGGTTTTTCTTACAAAAAAAATTAAAAACTTACTTATATGACATTATCTCCACTATATAAAAATTAATTTAAAAGACTGAAAGGAAATGTACTAAAACTTCAGCAGCTTATGCATAAAATTGCAGGTGACCCTTTTTTTCTAATGATGATTGCAGTTTTATAGATAATAACAAGTAACAGTCATTTATATAATCAGGAAAAAAGTAAATGTTATCACTAAATAATGTCATTTTATTTTCCTGTGTCTGCAGGCAATCTCATGCTGGGCAGCCCATTCTCTCTCTTTTTAAATTTTTTTTCTTTTATTTTTATTTTAAAGATGTGGGGTACAATTCAGGATTAAGTACAAAAGTGGTCATTTTTCAAGTAAAGTATCGGTACCCTTACTGGTGTTATGCACCCCCGCCTTCCCCTGACAGTGTCCCACTACTGCCAATCCCTTTCTTATAGTTTTTATAATTGTTCCAGTTCTGCTTATGAGTGAGTGCATGTAGTACTCATATCTTTGCTTCTGTGATAAATCAGTGAGTATTATAGACTAAATCCATCCAAATTGCTACAAAGTTCATAATTTTGTTTTTCTTTATGGCTGCATAATAGTCCATCATGTAAATGTACCACATTTTTTTATTCAGTCCATTTCAATGGGCAGCATGGTTGGTTTCATGTTTTTGCTATTGTGAATAGTGCTGTAATAAACATGCCTGCATATTCTTCTTTCAATTGAAGAAGTAAATTGAATCACCAAAGGCTGGCGAGTTTGTATTCGGGTGAATTTAAGTCATTAAGCCTTCATCTTTGAAGACAAATAAAAAGAAATCTGATTTCACTTAAAAGATACAGAAAGATATGTGCAAATGAGTTGTACGTATTTTATTTGCATTTTTGGTCTGCTTTGTTTAGCAAAAGAAGAATTTTTACACCTGAGATGAATGAATCAAGTTAATGAACATTTAAGATATTCTTAATAACCATAAAATATTGGTAATCCACTCACCTATGATAATCATTTTTCTAATTATTGAAATTTTTCTAATTATTGAAATTATTAAATTATATAATATCATAGGTCTATATATTTCGCAATGGTAGAAGGTTTTTCAAGTATTAAGCTTTTTTTGTTTGTTTTTGAGGGGACAGGTAATGAAAGTACTTCCTTATACTTCTATGATACAAAGTTGGTACTCAGTAAGTGCATATTCCATGACTAGCAGACTAATTATCCTGCCACATGTTTTGTGCTCACATGCTTTCAAAGCCTCGAGAAATTCATCTGAAAAAGTGCACCACGTGGTAAATTTCAATTTCTAGGAACAAATAGCAAGTACTCCGTGATTTGAAAGAATTATCAATGATTGAACAAAGCTTAGACCGTGGATAGAAAACCAGTCAAAGATTCCTTGTCATTCTCAATCAATGCATCTAAAATTTTATTAAATTACTAAATATCCAAGATTAAGAATATTATTGATTAGAACCTCATTGCACATTAAATTCACCTATCTTTTAAATTAAGTTCAGGAAATTCAACCCTTGAGTCAATGAGTTCAAGAGTACAGAAAACTATTTGCTTCTAGTCCATATCACATCTAATCAAAGTGGGAAAAGATTTAGAGAGATGTTTACAAAAGTAACAGAGAAAAAAAATGAAGAGGATTAAGATGATGCTAGGAGGAAAATTAGTGGAAGAATGGGAGTGGGTGTTGAAAAAGATAGTTCGGGAATAAAAGACAAAACAGCAAAATAGGGGAACTAACAATTATCAACACCGTGCCTACCTCTATGGTAAGGACTTGATTTCCTTGTTGAAAAGTGAGAAGAATGTACACAAAGGAAGGAGTTCAATAATCTGTTTTAACTGACTGCCCTCCAGGAGCTATTTATTCTATTTATCATTCATCTAAACAGTGTTTGGCTAGTGCTTATGGTGTACGGGGTGACCTTCCAGTAAAATATTTACTAGTTAATTAGCCCTTTTCTATACTTTTACACTGATATATTCCCTTAACTACAAAGTCTACTCCCTAAATAATAAATTCAGAAGAACATACCGGTGAACATTACAGCAGCAGGGACTCTGAACCTTGTATAAAATCAAGGTTAAGGATTGGATCTGTTCCTCAGAACAGACTATCATGCCCTTAGCTTATGCTTTGGACAGCTTCCCATAGATAATTGCACATTCTTACCTGATATATAGTACAAAGCAAATAAGGCAAAAACTTATTTCTCCTGTACACCTAAGAGGCCATATTCCTAAGATAGTATTTCTAACCATTTAGCATCATAAAGTCTTTTAATACTGTGGGAGTCAAAACCACAGCATTTCTCACACATCTCTTTCTCACCTATTTGCCACCATCATACCATAGCTGTTTCTAGTGTTCTAGCTATAAAATGCTGTCTCTTTCACTACAGATACTAATCAGTATGTTTTTCTGGTAGTATTCCAGGTAAAGCAATAATATGTGGGTTATAGTATATGAAATATTTCATTGTTATGACCCAATAACTAAGAAGTTTTCAAACTTTTCAATGTCAGTTAAATTTTGCGGCAGTTTTTTTATTTAACATAAACTCATTTTATGTTGTTAACCTGAAGAATGCTTTCGATGCACAAGTTTAATATTTTGAAAATTATTTTTCCCAGAGCGTCAGAGAAATATCCCACAATATTAGGCCTAAAATTCTGTTTTTTCCTACTATGTGCCAGATAGTATTCTAGGTGTCTTAAGAATGACAAATCATCTCATCCTCATAGCAACCTATGAAGTAGGGAACACTACTCGTTTTTTACAAATGAGAAAACTGAGGCCTAGGGAAGTTAAGCAACTTGCCCAAGGTCACACAAATAACAGAGTCTAAGCTTTTAAACCCTAAACTCTACTGGTTCTCTAATGAGATTCTCATTAATTGTGCTGAAGCTGAAGTTGAAATATCATCTGCTCAAGAGAAAGTTCAAAATCTAGGGCCTTCAAGATTCCTTCCACCTCCAGTAGGAGTTGTTATTTATGTATGGGAACATGCTTATGGTCACTGTTATCATTATTAG
>NW_007014413.1:0-1453 GCF_000164805.1 Carlito syrichta
GGCTTATTTGTAACTTATCTGAGAAAAACATCACAGAGTGTATTTGTAGTCAGGGATCCTTGAGCAAGAAGGTAACACATGAAATAACTTATTAAGTCTCTTCCTTCTCAGGTTTCTCTGAAAAATGAAAGACTCCACTACCCCTAACCATCAAAGTTTGTGCCGTCTGGTTTCCCAGAGCCTCTGACATTGCCAACATTTGCACACCTGTCTGGGGCAGATGTATGCTGGCAGTGGCAAAAAGTAGATTCCACTTGCTGAGCATATAGTATGTGCAGACACTATACAAAGCATTGTACTTGGGTTATTATAGTTACACCTCATAGTAATGCTGTGAAGTAAATCTTATCAACTCCATCTTACAAATAAAGAAACTGAGGTTGAGAAATCATAAGTAGCTTGCCTAGGTTTACCCACCCAGTCAATTGGCAGAGTCAGGTTTGAAACTAGATCTATTTGCCTCAAAAACCTATACCATTTGCATTAGGACATACTGCCCCCAACTCAGAATACCAATTTCTGTAAAACAACTTTGATCTGGATATTACTACACCTTGGTATTGCCATTATGAATTTGACTCGTCCATTCCCTTACTGCATGTTGGTGATAATGATGACCATGATGAGATATCATTAATTTCCTGGACATCTTAAATAGGCCAGCTACCAGATGCTTTTTTACATTTATCCCTAATTCTTATTATACAGTGTTTCAAGTAACTATTATTTTCCTCATTATACAGATAATGGAGACTGAAACTCAGAGAAGGCAAAGGATTTTCCCAAGGTCATACAGCTAATAAGGAACAGAATGAATTCCACCTGGGTCTGTCGGATTCCAGAGTCCAGGTACTGGGTGTTGGGCAGTGTTGCCCTTTCCCAAGTCTCTGGATTTAAGGGACAGTGGCACTTTCACAGGAGGTTCCAACAATAGCATCTTGCTTTTTTCATGGTCATTTACAAAGTGATTTCACCATCACCTGACTATGTGTTAGAAGTTAAATGAAAAATAAAAAAATTCCTTAGATCCATGTCAAAAGAATTTGATTCAGTATCAAAGTCACCAGTTTTATGTAAAAAGAAAATTGAGGTTTAGAAAACAGGATCTGGGATGAGAAGCATATATATTCTAAAAGTAAAATTGTTGGGTGTTTACGGTGTGTGTGTGTGTGTGTGTGTGTGAACTAAATTGTCTCCCTTCCCACCGTCAAATTCTTTTGTTGAAGCTCAAACCCCTAATGTGCCTATGTTTGGAGAAGGGGCCTCCTAAGAGCTAATTAACGTTAAATGAGGTCATAAGCGTCAGGCCCTAATCCAATCTGATTGGTGTCTTTATAAGAGAAAGAAGAGATGCCAGGGATGGGTGTGAATAAACCATTGAAAGTCAAGGAGGGAGGCCTCAGGAGAAACCAAACCAGCAGACATCTTGATTTTGGACTTTCTGGTTCCAGAA
>NW_007014414.1:0-1625 GCF_000164805.1 Carlito syrichta
GGCTCTGAGCTCTCCTGGAAGGGAGATGATGCCATGGCCTCCAGTTTATCTGGATTCTGCTGCAAACAATGAATGGAATGTGCACCTGAGGCTGGGCTGGTCTCAGGGAAACTCCCCTGCCTTGCTTGCTTTGGGTGTGGCTCCCAGACAGCTTGACTGAGTGCCCCTGTGTGTGTGTTTATACCCTGTGGGTCACCATGGTGCCCATCTCTTCTTTTGCCTCTCCCTGGCCATACACAGCCATGGGTTTCATGAACGCGGCGTACAGAGGGTGTAAGAACAGCTGGAGAGTGGACAGGAAGCCCCACGGGAGGAGAGTTTCATTCCCACATTGTTTAACTTCATTTTATTACTAGTAGTATTACTATTACTGTGTGCTTGCAGGCTCTGGAGCTGTGATCCCTGCCCAGAGCCGAGGTAGATGGACACAGAGTGGTGACAGAAGGGAGTGGAGATGCTCCTTGTGACGCCTCCTGCCCCAAGGCAGCCCCTGGGCACCTTCTGCCCATCTCAACCCCACCTCGTCTTTATAGACACAGCCCTGAGGCTCTGGAAAGGGAGGAACTGGCTCAGAGTTCCTCCCCATCATAACATTGGGAAAGGCTACAGTTCTAGATCAGGGACACTTGCCTGAAGGTCTAGGTTGCGAGTTGGGGTTTCCACAGTCATCTCAAGCACTTTCAATTCCTAGAGAGCAGAGGAGGCCCCTCTGTGGTGTCTACAGTGCTTGTCCCAGTGCTCAGGGCTCTGCAGAGCTCCCCAACGGCCCTGCGGTCATCCACTCATATGGGACATGATCAAGGCTTGTGACAGGGCCATCCCCATGGAAATCTGACCTATCAGTCAGGCCCTTGCCAGGGCTAAGAGGGCAGCCTGACTGTCCTTCAAGCCAGCGTCACCCCCGGGCATTGTCTCTCCCTCCCTCTCCCTCACTGCCCTCCTGCCTTCCTTTCTCCTCTGTCTACTGCAATTTCTGCCAGGAGCTGGTTCTTCCTTGGGAGAAAACCAACTCTTTCTTGGCCTTTACTTTTTGTGAAGCCTCAGGCAGGCATGTCCATCTCTGGGCTTGTGTTTTCCCATCTGTAAGATACAAGGGTTGTGTTCTGTGACCTCTGTTTCTTTTCAGATAGCATATTCTGTATATATAAATCACAGATCGCAACAAAAAATGCCTTCAGGGGCCAGCAGGTGATGTCACTGCAAAACTGACCCACGGGACAAAATAGAGTGGCTGGCTTCCGCGGGAAGGTGCTGCCAGCCCAGACTTATGGCCACACACAAAAAGGCAGAGTCCCATCAGGCCCCTCTGTGGGGCTGGATTTGGCCCGTGGGCCACCAGTGTGTGATCTTGCATCCTGATAAAGATGACCTCGAAGTCACTTCCAATCACCATCTGAGAGGAGTCACAGGCTCAGCACCGCCTACAGGGTCTGAAGGACAGAGCACTCCTGACTGGGTTCTGCAGAGTCCCAGGCAATGATGTGCTCAAGGCCTTGGGCCATGACTCAGGGGCAGGCACTGGTTTTCAAACTTTTTCTGACCATGACCCACTGGAATAAATTAATTTAGCATAATGACCCAGTGTACAAACGTGTGCAACCAAGGTTTCACAATCAACTTCCTTA
>NW_007014415.1:0-1350 GCF_000164805.1 Carlito syrichta
AAAAAAAAAAAAAAAAAAGTTGTCTCCAAGACATAAAATTATCTGGCTAAGAAAAGCTAATGTGAAGGAAATAATTTTAAGAGAAGTAAGACAAAAGAATCAAATAACTTATAAAGGTAAACCTATCAGACCAACAGCAGACTTCTCAGAAGAAACCCTACAAGCCAGAAGGGTGTGCAATCCTGTCTTCAATGTCCTTTAACAGAATACATGTTAGCCAAGGATTTTGTATCCCATAAAACTAATTTTCATAAATGAAGAGGAAGTGAAGTCCTTCACAGACAAGCAGACACTGAAGGAATTTTTCACCACTAGACTGGCTCTACAAGAAATAAAGGAGTCCTAAATACTGAAACAAAAGTTTTAAATACACCAGTAGAAAAACTCTGAAAATCATAAAGTTCACAAGCTTTACAGAACACCAATACAATATCAAAAATAAATAAAGCAACCAGATAGCAGGTAACAAGTATGATGAATAAAATAGTACCTTACATATCATTATTAATTCTAAATATAAATGTTCTCAATGCCCCACTAAAAATATGTAAACTGGCAGAATAGAAAATAAAATACAACCTAAGATACCTACTTAACTCACAGACTCCTACAGACTTGAGGTAAATGGATGGGGGAAAATATTTCAAAGAAAGGAAACCAAAAACAAGCAGGAGTAGCCATTCTCATATCAGATAAAACAGACTTTAAATTTAGAGCAGTAAAAAAAAATGACAAAGATGGCTATCATTTAATGATAAAGGGGTCAATACAATGAGAGGACATAATTTTAAATATATATATGACTAACACTAGAGCCCTGAGCTTTATAAAACAAATTCTATTAGACCTAAAAAAAGAGAGATAGACAGCGATACAATAATGGTGGGAGAATTCAACACTCTATTGACAGCAACAGACAGACCATAAAGGCAGAAAGTCAAAAAAGAAACATTGGAGTTAAACAGGACCCTAGAGGAAATAGAACAGACATCTATAAAATATTTCATCTGAAAATTACAGAATACACATTTTTTCTCATCTACACATGAAACAATCTCTAAAAAGACCATATGATAGGCCACAAATCAAGTCTTAATAAATTTTTTAAAATGGAAATTATATCAAGTACCCACTCAGACCATAGTGGAATAAAACTAGAAATAAACTCCAAGAAGGATCCATGAAACCAAAACATGGTAGGTGGTTAAACATTTTGCCCCTGAATGAATGTTGGGTCAAAAATGAAATCAAGGAGGAAATTTAAAATTCCTTGAAACAGTGCCGGGCTCGGTGGCTCAGCCTGTAATCCTGCGCCTTTGGGAGGCTGAGGTGAGTGGATTGCCTGAGCCA
>NW_007014416.1:0-1332 GCF_000164805.1 Carlito syrichta
AAAAAAAAAAAAAAAAAAAAAAAAATTCTAGAGGTAACATCCTTAGCAGGCTCTACATTACATAAGTGCGTAAAGATAATAAATTCAATCTTTAAAATATTTTAAACCTCAGATTTTTTAAAAGTTTGAATTAGTCTTCATATAAGTAAAATGTTACTGCACTATAAATGAGCACTATTTTAAAGAAAACTTCTTTAGGCATAGGTAAATGAAATTCTCAATATCTGAAATTTATGATAGGGCATTTTTAGTCATAAAAATAGCAGGCGGTCGTATAATTCTTCTATAAGGGCCTCCGCCTTCACTTTTATTTATTTCTGCTGCTGTTTTCTTTTGCTCATGTTGAACATGACCAGCAGTCCACTGTACACTCAGTGCAGGTAAAAACTGTCTTTTTGGCTGCATGTGTTGTTGGCTGGACTTGTCATTCTATGTCCTTTTACTTCCCAGTCCTTGTGGTCCATGTCCTCCTCAAAATGAGCTTCCTCTGACAGGGAGGCAGGTCTACCGCTTCTATTGTTTCTTGGCATCTCCTTCCAACTCTGCTGTGTCATTTAAAGCTATGTCTTAAAATACTACCCTTTTTTTTTTTTAAACCTAGTTTACTCCTTTCGGGAGGCTATCCTCTTACACCCCCTGAACAAGAGCGATCGGGAAGTCTTGCTTGTGTCCTCCCTCCTTTATGTGAACCCAGACCAGCACAGCTGGTTTGCAGCAGGCACTGCCTGGGTGCCTGCTGGACTGGCTGTGCTCCAGAACCCTGCTGTTCATATGCAACTCTTGTCCTTTCTTGTTAAGCATGGCTAGTAGATGAAGCCCAAGACAATGTTCAGAAGCTCAAGCTCATTTGAGTACAGATCCTAATCTCACAGTCACATAGGATTTCAAATAATTCTGTATATATGTAGAACTTCTGTGCCTAGTCTCTAAATTGGCACTGTAGATAATTAAACAAGCCTGAACTAAGTACTGTATAGACTATCCAAACTGAAATATTTCCATTTGCAAGCTAACAAACTAACATGTCACAGTTTCATGGATGAAGACATGAGACATAAGATTCTAGGGTCAGAAACAAATGATCATTACTCAAAAAAATCGCAGTAGCAGCAGTATTAGCATAGTTGTGCTAATTCCCTAAACTCAATCCCCATAGTATGATGCAAAAAGGGCAGGTGATACCTGTATACTCACAACAAGAGGGGAACCCTAGCTTAGGATATCTGAATTTATACTAGGCAGTAAGCCTGACTGCCCTTTGCTCCAGAGGGAAAGACTACTTCTATCTTCCAAGGCTATCTGCTATACAAATGTCCTTGAGAAGGTTTAGAA
>NW_007014417.1:0-1272 GCF_000164805.1 Carlito syrichta
GCTCCATATGATGCAACAATGAAAGAATGAGACTTTTTCTTCAATCAAGGATTAAATTATAAGGAAACAATCAGGAAGGAGCAGGTAACAAACCAAAAGTGTAATTAGGCAGCCCTTAGAACAATCTGGGAATAAGACAGTGAAGACATAGACAAAGGATTAGATCAAGAGGTAATTTGGAAATAGAAGGAATACAATATAGGATTTTTATGATAATTGTAAGTGAGGATATGTCTTTAAGATTTTGAAGTTGAGCCACTGAAAGGAAAAAGGTTGCATTTACAGAAACAGTGAACAAACGAGTAACTTAAGAATATTAAAATTGAGAACAAGAAGACAGAGTAGGAAACCCCAGACTTTCCTTCCTCCCACCCACAAATACACTAGTTTATAAGCAATTCGTGGCAAACTTCCCTTGTGGGAAATCTCAGAACTAATTGAAAGGCTCCCATACCTCAGGCAAATATGAAACTAGACTTACCAAAACCAGTTGGGACATTAAGGACATCTTGTCACCAAATTCCCTACCCCCAGCACAGGGCCATATAATTAGGAAGAGATGCCTTACCTCCTAGCTTCTTCCAGGGAAGGAAGGAAGTTGGTCTACGTATACAGTGCCTGGCTTGTTTGGGAGACTCCTCAGAGGACTGGAGTCTGTCTTACTAGTCTTGGAGTTCTGATGGAACAGTCTAGCCACCTGGGAAAAATGGAGAAGATGATTTAGGCTGGTATATGTCATAGGCCCTCCCTCCTGCTTAATGAACAAGTGGATGAAAAATCTCAGTTCTCAATTGTCCTTTGGGGAAGAAATAATCCATGCATCCAGTGCCCCAAATGCTATGAAGCTTCCCAAAGAACTGACATCTGACTTGCCAGTCATGGAGATTTGAAGGGTCTGGCACAGTCTAGTTAACTAGAGGAGAACAAAGTGGCAGTTTAAATCAATAGATCCTCCCCCTACTTACCACAGAGTGAGCAGACAAAAAACACAGCTACCTTTTCTCTCTGGGGAGAGAAAAAATTTGTAGAGGCCACCAGAATCTCTGGGAGGGATGTGCAGTGGGGATCTTCTCCTGTACACGGCCAGTTATTGAAGACTAGGAGAGGTGCCTGCTTTGTCCAATACTCAGACACAAATGCAAAGAGGTTTATATTAAAGAAAAGAAGGAGGAGGAGGAAGAAGAGGAAGAGGAAGAGGAAGAAGAAGAAGAAGAAGAAGAAGAAGAAGAAGAAGAAGAAAATGACTGAATAATCAGGCTAAAATGTACCAAC
>NW_007014418.1:0-1261 GCF_000164805.1 Carlito syrichta
AACACCTAGAACAATGTCTGGCATATAATAATAGATTGTCAACAATTACTCTTATCTGCCTCATCTCCAGTCACTCCTGGCTTAGAATCACCTTCGATTGGTGATTTCAAAATCTTTAAGAGATTAACTCTGGTGATCTGACCCATACAGAGGGCTCTAATTTCATGACCACCGTGTCATGTGAGGGATCAAGCTGTGCCCTCTCTGTGTGGAGAATCAACCCAATACTTCAGGTAACCTATTACATCAGGTATACCAGTGAGAATGGGAGATGAGGCACAACTATGGGTGACAGTCTTGTTGAAGACATGGGCTTCATGTTTCTTTGTGCCCTTGAACTCCTTCCACAGGTGGCTCCATGCTAATCTCAGCAGTCTGCTGCTTCTTCCTGTTTTTTGGCAACAGTGAATCTGCGATGATCGGCTGGCAGTGCCTGTTCTGTGGGACCAGCATTGCAGCCTGGAATGCCCTTGATGTGATCACAGTGGAACTGTATCCCACCAATCAGAGGTCAGTTAGTTAATGGGATTCTTTTAGGACTTGTCACTAAATTCTACTTGCTCACTAAATTTTGCATCATGTGTGGTCATGATGGTCTTCCATGAACCAAAAGATTCTTAGGTTGAATTTCTCCTGCCTGGGGACTGGTGTAGACCCGGAAGTGGAGATTTGGCCAGAATCAACAGACAAGAGGAGTAGGAGAGAGGAATAAGGGTGAGAAATTGGCAAAACCATATGTATCATGAAAGCTGTAAGACAGGTGAGAAAGGCTTGCCAATGGGAGATGAAGCAAAAAGGTGAAGAACTAGAATACACAGTGTGGGGGCATGAAGAGAGAAATTTTAAAGGTGGGTTGAGGTGTGAGGTCTAGGACATTTGCCAAGAATGTGGCAGGGATACCCATTCTCTCTTTATTTTGTGCAGGTCATATGGGAAGAGGCCTGGTTCAAAGGTAATAGGGTCACAACCATGACTTAGTAATTGTATCTCTTCATGGAGGGGAAATTGTGAATTTTAAGGTTAGCACATAAGTGATCCTGAGGTAAAAAAGGAATACAAAGTGGTGTGGAAGACGGGTAAATGAAATTCTGCATAAAATCTTATTGAGGGTCCCCAAATTGGTGACAGAGCTACTGAGCTATAGGTAACTATGAAAAAGCATAACATGTCATATTTGGAACCCCTCTCCTTGAATCAAAGAACTGATTTTACAAAAAAAAAAAAAAAAAAAAAAAAAAGTTATCATTCTTTAAATGGAATG
>NW_007014419.1:0-1243 GCF_000164805.1 Carlito syrichta
GGCCAGGAGTTCGAGATCAGCCCTGAGCAACGTAACAAGACCCTGTCTCTACAAAAAAATCAAAAAAGTAGCCAGGTGTGGTGGTGTATGCCTGTAGTCCCAGCTACTGGAGAGGCTGAGGAGGGAGGATCGCCTGAGCCCAGAAATTTGAGGCTGTAGTGAGCCATGATCATGCCTCTGCACTCTGGCCTGGGTGACCTCAACTCAAAAAAAAAAAGATGAGAAGTGACCCCCCCATCTCAAATTCCCCACAAAGATGGGCCGTGAAGGCACAGAGATAAAGACCACCAAGACCTGGGTTTGAATTTCAATCCATCTTTCTCAGACTGTGTGAACTTACCTCTCTGAGCCTCCTCATAGAACTATGAGAAGCCACCTCAAAGGACTTTTGGGAAAACTAAAAGGATCATGCATAGACCATGCTTAATCCAGTGCCTGGTACCTAGTGGTCACCAAAATGATCCTTACTCCCATTGTATAGAGGAGAAAGCTGAAGTCCTGAGGAGAGAGAAGGGAAAGGCAGAGAAGGATCCACCATCTGCATCTCCTGATCCCCCAGTAATGAGGCTCTCCCTCTGCTTCAAGGCTGGGCCAAACTGCACAGGCAGGAAAGCAGCCTTGGGAAACCCAGCCTGCAAACCCATTTCCATTATCCCTATGCTGAAGGCCACCTTGGGAATACGCATGGGAGTGCCTTTTTTTTTCTTACTGCAAAAAGCTTTATTGTTTTCCTTTGGCCCATGGCTTGGGAGAGGGCTCCAGGGTGGCTAAAGGCTGCCCATTGGCTGGAAAAAGCAACTCAGAGGCCCAGAAACCAAAGGAATGCAGAGGGGCCCCTCCTAGGGCTCCAGATCCTGCTTCAGGGTAAGCCTTTCGCCCAGCCAGGCCTGGGGGCCGGCCAGCCTACAGAGGTGGGTCAGGTGGTCACCCATCATCTTGATGAGTCTACAAAGTGCCTCTCTGGGAAGTCAAGTAAATGGGGCCTGTGTGGGCAGAACCCAGGGCATGCAGATCCCAAAAGTTCTGGTTCAGGCACTTCTCTAGGGCCAGGGTGGCTTCCACAGGCTTCCATGGTAGCCAGAGTTTCACCCCCGTATTTTGGGATACATTGGGATATTTTGGGATAGCACTGGTGTTACATTTTCAAGGGATGCTTTCAGCACCCTCACACTCCTCTCCCACCAACTCAGAGAAGTGGCCCATGCCCTCCAGAGATATACTGTCAAGGTCAAACAGAAGCCCA
>NW_007014420.1:0-1204 GCF_000164805.1 Carlito syrichta
TACGATGGGGTTGCAGGCTGAGAAACCCAACAGAAAATTAAAATATTTTAAGTCAAAATGCACTCAATGCACCTACAAAATGCACTCAATGCACCTAACCTACTGAACATCAGAGCTGAGCCTAGCCTGCCTTACATGGCTCAGAATACCCACATCGGTCCACAACTGGGCAACAACATCTAACACAAAGCTTACATTATAATAAAGCGCTAAAAATCTCACATAAGTTATTGAACACAGTACACTGTAGAGCACAACATCAGTTGTTTACTGGGAGCTATGGCTCTCAGTCTCTGCTCAGCACCACAAAAGAACATCATACACATATTGCTAACCCAGAAAAGGATCAAAATTCAAGTATGATTTCTATGGAATATTTATCCTTTCACACCATGGAAAAGTCAGAAAATCCTAAATCAAATGGACTATATAGGCAAGTAGCTCCCAGACAGAAATAAGAAGCTAATTTTAAAATAAGGATCTTATTTTACAGAGGTCAGTTTAGCACTGGAATATTCTGGCATCTTAACTGTTATAAGGTAAAAGGGAAACACTTAAAACACTAATGAAGTAGTATGCTTTTTGTTCCGAGGCTTATTCTACCTGTTAACATACCTGTTTCAACTTCCAGATGTCAAAAGTTGTAGCCACATAATCTGCTATGCCCTTGAAGAGTGCTACATTACGGTACTGGAGCTCTTTGCAGGACTGCAATATGCTGACCAATATTTTAAAAGGACACCCATGGATATTATCTTTAAGAATGAGAAAAATAAACAAAAATTACCAGATCATTTTAATGTAAGATTCAAGATGCTTCATACTATTTTTTCATGTAAGATTAAAGTTTTTCAAACAAACAAAATAAATACAGTCAAAAACAATAGGGCAGATGCTACAAGTCACAAATGGAAAACTCCTTACCTATGACCACCCTGCTACATTCATTCAGGAGTATCACAGAGCGATGATTCATGGCAGCTAGCACCCCAAACATGTGCTGGCTATTCAAAACTGAAAATCTGTCTAATTTCCTTAAAGCTTTCATCTAGAGAAGAACAAACTTAATTTATTATTTGTGGCAAAATAAACTAAACCTTTATTTTATAATAAAAAAGGTGAAGTTGAGGGAAAATGACTCAAACAGAAAAACATATATTTATATATATATAGATAAATATAAGTCTATGTCTATTAATTCATT
>NW_007014421.1:0-1167 GCF_000164805.1 Carlito syrichta
CTAAAATGAAAATGAAACATTAAAAAGTCAATCATTTTGGCATTATTGCTTTGTAAATTTACATATTTTCCTAGACTGTATGGATTATAAGGAATACTAACTCCATTCTTTCACTTGCTGGGATTATACATTCACCACCTGAATGGACTAGTTATCAGCGCTGACTTTTTTCCCGCTTGAGGAAGTCCTCCATGAATTGTTGGCTCAAATCTCTGGGCATCAACAGATTCTGTCCTACTCCATATTCTTGATCACTTGTTTGTCATGTTACTTTCTACATGATTACCCTTTGTCGTTTTTTTTCTTGTTAAACAATTCTCAAAAATCTTATAATTTTTTCTCCTTTAGGACTAATAATATCATTAATTAGTCAAGCATCCATGACTCCATTCACCTTCCATGGCTTACCACAGTCTTCCCAACAACTCTACGAGGTGTTTAGTCATTTTGCAGAAGAGAAAACAAAGGTCTAAGGATGCTAGCTGGTACGTGGTGGAGTCAAGATTTGAACTCAGGTTTGCTTATCTCCAAAGCTAGTGTCTTAATGCTGCTGCCCATGCCATCTCTGTTCTGTATCATAAAATCCATCTCAAAACAACCTAAAATTTCAGAAATATTTCCAAGATTTGACCCTAGATAGATGGGAGAAGACAGAGATGTTACTTAAGAGACTGCAAGTCAGGGACTAAAGACCTGAGGAAAACGTCAGAAGGTAATCACCAAACCTGATGATAATCAGAACTGATGGTTTCTTAACTCACTCGTGACCCCAGGTGCCACCCAACGATGAAACTCAATGTGAGGTCTTGAAAAGTGGCTGTGGGTCCCCCTTGTCTCTACCATTTCCTCATTCCCAGCTCCCCCTTCAAGAGAATCCTCTTTTCTTTGAGTGACTCGCCTGTAAGTAATTCGTTGTCTCCTTTTTAAACTCTCACCTGTAAATAATTCATTGTCTCCTTCTTAACTGCATTCCTTCAATCAACAGATTTTGTTTGTTTGTTTGTTTGTTTGTTTGTTGTTTGTTTGCCACTGGGTCTTCCAAAAGGTTGAAAAAGTGATTCCTCTGAGTAAAGGAGGTTTTCCCTAGTCTGTGCCATTGTTTCCTGATACTTTCATCTGATCTCAGAGAAACTTTATTTCATTTATGGTTCTCCAGCCCATGCAGTT
>NW_007014422.1:0-1293 GCF_000164805.1 Carlito syrichta
GGGGGTAGCGCATGCCTGTATCTCCTGCTACTTGGAAGGCTGAGGTGGAAGGATCGCCGGAGCCCAGCACATCGACCCTGGGGTGACTGTGAGTGTGCAGCCTGGGTGATGGAGTGAGACTTCAACTGAAAAAAAAAAAAAAAAGAAGCAAACCCAGGAAGTCTTGGAGGCAATGGAGAGGTTCAAAGAAAAGAAAGAAACAATAGACAGTGGTCTATATTGTATTTTTATCTGGTACTCTAACACTTTACCTGTGAGTGTAGGGCCCTGGGTTTCTGAGGGTCTTAGGCAGGATCCTCACCCAAGTATCTTTCCTCTGGACTCTGAGTCTTTCTTTATCATCAGAACTGTTCTGGAATGTCTTTGCTAAATAGGATGATGAACATTCAAGAATATGCACAAACCAGAAAAACATATTTTTACAAAATTATTCATATTACAATGTTAATATGTGGAATATTTTCATGCTGTTAATTAATGAAAATAATTACATAACTTTGTTAGGATACAGAAATAAGATAAATGACAAAATCTAATTTTAATCTGAAGGATTTTTGTTTGTTTTTTGGTTCTTGATAATATATAGAGTACCAGGAATTTTTATAGGACTGAGGATCATATGCTGACACTTGGAGACTAAAGGATTCTATTAAATTCTGGATTTTGACTTAGTAGTTTTTTATACAACCAGAGAGCTATATTATATTTTTTGATTTTGTTTCTTCATTTCTGAAGCTTATAAAAATGTTTATATTGCAGTCTTTTATTATCAAATTAGAAATATGCTTTTCTTCATGCAAAGTACTGGGTACATAGCGCTCAGAAAAGTTAGGATGCTCAAGGCCATTTAGAAGTTTTAAAAATAAAATTAATTTTTAATTAGAATTATAAATGTAACTATATTAAATCTTTTAATTCCCTCAAAATATACAGATATTTATACACATATGTATATTTATAATCATTTTAAGTAAGGTAAATTTTTAAAATTTTGATAAGAAAACTGCTGCATTATTCAAATCTATCTTTGTACCCAGCTCATTTCTAGTTGGGTACTTTGAATATGGCTAATATTCAGTAAACATTATATCAGAACTTACTGTTACACTATAATATACTGGAATTTTCTGTCCTAATTATTGGACATTACATATACCTATTTTTTAATAGTGCAAATTGGAATGAATTTTGAAATGCCATACCTGAACCAAGTTCATACAAGTATCTTTGAAGTGTCCTGAGGTCTCTGAATAAATGCCATCTTGAAAGTTAGTGCTGTATTCTGTACAACAA
>NW_007014423.1:0-1159 GCF_000164805.1 Carlito syrichta
AAAAAAAAAAAAAAATCAGGAAGCCCATTGTATCTGGTAGGTTCGCTGTTTGGTCTTCTTATCTTTACATGGAACAAATCATTTTTACAGTATGTCACTTGTTTCTGAACGTTCTTTGAGATGTATATCATGTGATTAGAAAATCAGAAAAAGATTTAAGGCACAGAATTTTTATTTGGGAGGGCATGGCACTAAGCAAGGGATGGAGAGAGAGCAGAGACCAGCTGGCAAATTTGGCTTCCTTGTCAAGCAGGGCTTGGAAAAAAAGTACCCGAGGAATGGCATCTTGTTGATGAGTAATGACAATAGAATCTCTGGTCACACAATATCTTCTAGAATGATTACATTTTGGAGGAAACATGCTATAAAAATGTCTCCCAAACGTGACCAGGAACGAGCGGCTGACTTGTGAGTACTCCGAGTCGCTAGCTGAGGAGTAGTAAAAATTTCTATGCCTGACCCAGCTCTGCTGGAGGGGCTGCGGCTCCTTCCAAGCACCCCGCCAGAGGAGGGCTCCCTGGCCACAGCCGCCTGTCTGCTGTAGGTGCCCTGGCACCTGCCCACCACCTTGACTGACTTCCACTCTGGCTCTCTGGTGGGCTCTCCTCCTTCCCGATAATGGGGAATATCAATGCCTATGTCCAAGGGCCTGCCTCCTGGGCCCCAAATCCCCAGGTCTCCAGGTCAGAAGCAGGCTGCATTCTGGGAGATGCTTCTCCCTGCCCAGCTTGAGTCGCTATAAGCTCCAAGGACCTGGGTTTCTTGGTTCATGGAGATCTGTTGGGGAAAGGGCCTCTTTGTTCAGGAACGGGAGCTCAGCTGGATGTGATCCCTTTCTGCATTTTGCTCTGGGGACCCAATCTGTGTCCTGGCTGTAAGGAGAGTACTTCCAGGACAGCATCATTCATCCTTGTCCACTTCTGCACAACTGTTGAAGCCAACATCAGGGATTTAGTCTCACTTTTCAAAGCACAGTTTGTTTTTTTCACGGTTCCCATAGTTAATGTAATTGCACAGCAAGCCGCTCAGCTATTTATTTACTCAGTGAGATGCAACTGGTATGTGACCATGGTTTCAGTCTAAGCCCATTGTCCCTGTGTCATCGTTAACACCTTTTCATTTTCAGAAGTGATCCTGTTTGGACAAATCCTCGGTGCTC
>NW_007014424.1:0-1120 GCF_000164805.1 Carlito syrichta
AAGCAAGCTTGATGTTAGAAATGTCATATTAAACTCTATGTCATTAGCTTGTTGTAAGTAAACAAGAGTGATATGGTAAAAAGAAAGCGTGAGTTGTAAGAACATGAATTTGAATTTTGGCTTTTGTATTCATTCCTTCAAATATATTAGACCTTTTGCAGACCCAGTTTCCCCATGTGTAAAGGTGAGAGAAATGGAATAAATTATATCTAAGCTCCATCTATCTTTAGATCTTGACTTAGACAGCTACAGAATAATTAAAAAATGGACCACAAGATGGCGTTTGTTGCTAATAGGTCCTTTTCCATGAACTGAGTTGCAGTTATTTAAGTATTTGCAGTATTTGCAAGTGCAAGTTTATCACTGCGTTCTTGAGAGATATGTAAAAGTAAATTTTAGAAAAATAATATGCAAAGCCTGTTATTTTAAAGTTATTGGTATTTCTAAAAGTGTAATTTGGCAGGTGATTCTCAGAAACCGAATTTAGACTTTTCTAAAAATGAAATTGAATGAATAATTTTGAGCTATTGCAAAATAATAGAAGTTGCTTCCCTCTGGCAGCATCAACCCTGATTTCTTTCTAGATTGAATCATTTCAGAATTTCAAAATATGTAGCTCCTGAAAGTTTTCATTAGTGTTTTGAATCTTAGGTTTAGGTAATAAAAAAGCAGTTACTAAAATGTTGCACACCCCGTACCCTTATTTTAGGTCTAACCTATAATTTTTATAGATGCTAAATAATCACAGGTGTCTAGTGTAAAAATGATTGCAAATTTGGGCTTCAGTATTTTCTCAAAGATGTAAATGATGTCATCTGTGCCTAAGATCACTTAAGAGCATTAGAGTACTTAGTGGACACTCAATAATATTTCACATTGTTAATTTATTATGAAAGGTGTAATTCTCATGATATTCTTTAAAAGGTACTTCTAGATTAAAGGAGAAAAGTGGAAGTGCAGCAATTTTTGGCTTAATATGGGAATTTCTGGTTTCAAAAGAAATATATGATAAGGTTTGACTTTTACACATTCTATAATAATAGGTATCATTGTTATTAGGCACATTTCTGGCTATTTTACTTTATTATCAGAGAAGTACATAGACCATGTTTTCTTAATT
>NW_007014425.1:0-1112 GCF_000164805.1 Carlito syrichta
CACCAATGTTAGCTTTATGTTAGCCAACTATTGCCACAGTAATGTTGTATAATAAACCTCCACCAAACTTATTGTCCTATTATGGGAAACTTTTTTTATTTTCTCACTCATAGATGGCTCTGCTTTAGGCTGTGGTTCAGTTTCAGGCTTTGGGGTAAGTTCAGATGTGCTACTCACGCCTCATTCTGAGGTCTAGCCTTAAGGCACACTGGGTGCCTGGGTTGTGCTTATGTATACTCTGACCTAAGGAAGAGAAGTATTTGCTGAACAAAATCCCAGTATATCATAGCTTTGTTAACCATGACCTCTTAACATTCTCCCTTTTTTTAAATTAGCAAGTAACAATAAAACTCTGTTGAAAGAGTATTGTAATCGTTTTTAAATCTAATTTTCACAAACCTGGCTTAAGAGAAATACTGGTTTTACAAATGAATTAAAATGAGTGACAAAAGAACATTTTGGTTGATATCCAACATAACTTCAGAATCTCTGATAGCTAGTACCTTAGCTTGCTCAACATAAATGAAGACTGAATATCTCAATCTCTCTGATCTTTTTCTATAATTTTTAAACTATTTAATATTTTTCTTCTATTGCTCTTAAAAAAAACTTTACTGGGCTATAACTTAGATACAATAAAATGCACCCACTTAAAGGGTACAGTTAAGGGTACAGTTAGATTAGCTTTAAAATGTATATAATATAACTAAAACTACAATAAAGTAGGGAATACTTTTGTCATTCCCCAAAAGATCCTTCATGCTCCTTTGCAGTTAATTTCCACATAGACACTCCATCCCTAGGTAGCCACGGGTTTGTCTCCTATCTCTATGATTTTGTCTTTTCTAGAATTTAATATAAATAGAATTGTATGGTCTTTTGTGGCTGGTTTCTTTCACTGATATGTTTTTTCTTTTTAATGCTGAGTAGTATTCCATTGTATAGATATGCCACAACATGTTTATTCATTCACCTGTTGATAGACATTTGGGTTGTTTTTAGGTTTCTGCATAATTAATAAAGCTATGAACATTTGCATGCAAGTCTTTGTGTTTTTATTTCTCTTGAGTAAACATGTACAAGTGGGATTACTGCATTGTGTGTTATGTCTA
>NW_007014426.1:0-1101 GCF_000164805.1 Carlito syrichta
ATTCCTTTTCATTCCATTCCAGTCCTCTCCATTCCATTCCTTTCCATTGCATTCCATTTCTCTCCATTCATTCCTCACCGTTTCATTCCTCTCCTATCCATTTCTCTCCATTCCATTCCTCTCCATTCCATTCCTTTCCATTTCATTGCATTTTGCTCATTTGCATTCCATTCCATTCTATTCCTCTCCACTGCATACCTAGTCAATCCATGCATTCCATTGCAATCCATTCTTTTCCATTGCATTCCATTGCAATCCATTCTATTCCAGTCCATTCCGTTCTATTCCTCTCCACTGCATACTTAGTCAATCCATGCCATTATATTCCTTTCCATTCCATTCCTCAGCATTCTATTCCTCTCCATTCCATTCCATTTCTCTCCCTTCCATACCTCTCACTTCCATTATTCTCCCTTCCATTCCATTCTTCTCCATTTCATTTCATTTCATTCCATTCCATTCCAATCTATTCATTTCCATTCCTCTCCATCCCATTAGAGTGCATCCATTCCTCTCCATTCCATTCCACTTCATTCCATTCCATTCCTCTCCATTTCTTTCCTCTCCATTAAAATCCACTGCATGCCATTCCATTCCATTCCCTCATTCAATTCCTCTCCATTTCATTCCTATCCATTCCATTCTATTCCATTTCTCTTCATTCCATTCCATTCTTCTCCATTCCATTCCTTTCCTCTCCATTCCGTTCCATACTTCTTTATTACATTCTATCTTTTCCATTCTAATCCATTCCTCTTCATTCCATACCATCTCATTCCATTCCTCTCTAATCCACTCCATTCCATTCCATTTCATTTCATTACTCTCCCTTACATTCCATTAGAGGTCATTCCATTCCTCTCCACTCCATTCCTTTCCATTCCATTCCTCTCCATGGCTTTCCATTCCATTCCATTACATACCTCTCCATTCCATTCCATTCCTCTCCATTCCAATCCTCTCCAATCCATGTCTCTTCATTTCATTCCCCTTGGTTCCATTCCATTCCTCTCCATTCTATTCCTCTACATTCCATGCCATTCCATTCCATTCCATTCTTTTCCACTCCATTCCATTCCATTCCATACCATTCTATTCCAA
>NW_007014427.1:0-2500 GCF_000164805.1 Carlito syrichta
TTTTGGAGGACAAAGAAGAAGGCTTATATGAGATGATTGCTATTTTTAAAATGGCTCCCAACATATATATATATACAAGCCTTATTTCTAAGAGTTTGTCCTAAGGAAGTCATCAAAAAGTGACCAAAGGTTATATACAGCATGTTGTTGAATAATGTCATGTCATTCAATGTCGTTTCATTAAAGCATTGATGAGAAAAAAAAATGAATCCCCAGCTGGAACCAAGGACTATGAGAAGTTTGCTTGTTCTCCTCATGTCTGTGTGGTTTTTGCCAGGCACTCTGGTTTCCTTTTTTATGCTCTGAGCTGCTGGGATTGAGTCCAGCTACCGGAGACTCTGAAGTGAAATAGAGGGTTGGAAATGGAATAAATAAATGAATAAAAATTATCGTAAAATAAAGATTGGTCAAGTATCTGACAGTCATACAAATGAATGACAATATGCATGCAAATAAGGCTCTCAGAGGGTCTGCCATATTGGTTACTGTTTGTTCTGAACTGTGCAGTGGTGTGAGGTTTTCCTTACCGTTTTTTGCCTTGGAAATATTTATTCCTTGATTTAACCCACCACCACGACAACTGCCATCACTCACCGAGTCCCCAAACATTGGGTAAAGGACGATCTTACTCACTTTTATCATCCCTTCTTAAATATATGCGGAGCTCACATCTATTTCAATGTTTGATATTAGAAGTGTTTGGGGTATTTATTTAGGAGCTTGGTGATGCTTCTGTAACCAGATTGTACCACAAAATCTTAACTCTTGTTTATATCAATTAGTCTGTGGTCAGATTTAGTTTCCTTATAAGTTGCTTCCCTTAAAGTTGCCATTTCCAAGAATCTATTAATGCTGTTAAGTGAAGATTTACTGTATAAGAGTATTCATCATAGTAATATATATTAGTTTAAAAGTCTGAAAGGATCCTAAATGTGAAAGAGTAAGAAACTATTTCAGTGAAATATTAAAGATTATCCTTCTTTATGGCTGAATAATATTCCGTTGTGTATATGTGCCATGTTTCTTTTATCCAGTCCAGCTTTTTTTTTTTGAGTTGGAGTCTCACTCCGTCGCCCAGATTGGAGTGCAGTGGCCACTCCCGGCCACCGCAGCCTCGACCTGCTGGGCTCCGACGATCCTTCCGCCTCAGCCTTCCAAGTAGCTGGAACTACAGGCGTGCGCTACCACACCTGGCTAATTTTTTGATTTATAGTAGAGATGAGGTCTCACCAAGTTGCCCAGGTGGGTCTCGAACCTGCGGGCTCATGCAATCCACTCACCTCAACCTCCCAAGGCGAGGGATTACAGGCTGAGCCACCGAGTCCAGCTCCAGTCCAGCTTTGATGGGCAGCATGGTTGGTTCCATGTTTTTGCTATTGTGAATAGAGCTGCAACAAACATACACGTGCAGGTATCTTTTTTGTAGAATAATTTGAGTTCCTCCGGGTGCAGCAACTTGGATGGATTTGGAGTTGATCATACTCAGTGATTTATCACAGAAACAAAGAACAGCGTTCCATATATTCTCATTCATAAACGGACCTTAAACAATTATAATGCTATAAGAAAGCAATTGGCAGTAGTGGGAAACTGTCAGGGGAGGGGGGTGGGATTGGCAGTTGAGGGAAACTGCTAGGGGAGAGAGGGTCATACCTCATCAGCAAGGGTACCTGCATGATCAATGTTTATATACCTAACCCTGAATTGAACCCCACATCCCTATAATAAAAATAATAAAAAAAAGATTATCCTTACATTGAAATATTTTGCATTCATTAAAATTTGATCTTAAGTAATATTTAATGACATGGAGAAACGCAATTGGTATAATGCAAACTAAAAAATTAGGATATAACATTTAATAGTAAGTGTAACCCTAAGTGAGAGCGTGTGCCTGTAACTTCCTTCTGACTTCCGAGGGGAAAAGGCTTTCATCTTTAAGAAATATGATAGAACTGTTAAAAGTGTATGAAATCAGCTTTGCAAACTGTGTAATATACAGTAAGTTACAGTTTTATTTGTTCCGCAAATGCCAAAAATCAGAAAACATGAAGAGATAACATAAAAGTCTGCTATTGGCAAGTCCATACTCCCTCAACTCTGTGCATTTGATGTGATAGAAAAAAGACTTGGAGGAAATACAGTAGATTGTTAACTGTTCCTTTTTGAAAGGTAAAACTATGGATGATTTCAATCTTCACCTTGACATTTTTTCATATTTTAAATATTTTCCATAATAAGGTACCCCTTTTATAACTGGATTATTGTCTTAATCTTCAGAGTTCAAGCCTGTATCGCATGCAGCCGTTTCCATCTTTGCTGCTGGCATGTGTTCAGTTGGATCATCTTTAATAAAATAGAAGTCCTCTCTTTCTCACATGTCTCACTCCAGGTAACGACTTTTCTTCTGATATTTTTGGCAGGGTTTGTGGAGGTGGTGGACAATCATCAGGTCCTCTTCCTTTCCCAAGCCCCCATCCATCACCAAGACCTTGTTTTT
>NW_007014427.1:7500-63720 GCF_000164805.1 Carlito syrichta
AAAGATGCCTTTGGTGATTTTTCTCTATGATTCTAAACTCCTTCCATGAGACCTTCCATTGTGGAACCAATTCCAGAGATGACCCGTCAACACAAGGAGGAAGGAGCACAAGCCCTTGGCTGTGAAGAAACTGAAAAGCAGGACACCGGGTCTGTGCTACTGAGGCTTCAGGCAGCTTGACATTAGCTGATCTAAAGATTTCATGTAGAAAAGCAAAATGCTTCCTTTGAGAGCTTTAATTTTCTGTTATGAGGGACCACAAGTAGATGTTGTATTGGTGATGGGGGCTTCTGGGAGAAGTAAGACTTGCAGGACATACAATAACATTAAGATCACAGATACCTCCCTGAATTTCCTCTAATACTTTGCAAGTACAAATGATAACGTTGGGCAAACTTTTGGAGATGGAAAAATAATGGAGTTGAGTACGTATATCGCGAAAACAAATCCTCCAAGCTTTCCTGGATTGCTTGCTGTAGAAGGCTGGTTGGGGCCAGGCTTGGTGGCTCAGCCTGTTATCCCAGCACTTTGGGAGGCTGAGGTGAATGGATTGCCTGAGCCCACAGGTTTGAGACCAGCCTGGGCAACTGGGTGAGACCTTGTCTCTACAATAAATCACAAAAATTAGCCGGACGTGGTAGTGTGTGCCTATAGTTCCAACTACTTGGAAGGCTGAGGCGGAAGGATCACCAGAGCCCAGTCAACCGATGTTGGGGTGGACCTGAGTATGCCACAGCACTCCAGCCTGGGTGACAGAGAGAGACTCCAACTCAAAAAAAAAAAAAAAGAAAGAAAGAAAAAGAAGACTGTTTGGCCACCCTTTAGAATCACCTGATCAGAGACAAAACCTACTAGTATTAGATGGTTCATTCTGGACTAAGTCAGAACTTTTGAGAGTAAGAGCTAGCAGTGGTCTTTTAAAAAATATTTTTGAGTGATCTTAATGAGCAACCAGGGTCAAGTGCTGCTATTGGAAACAATAGCATGAATAAATGATGCTTGTGAAGAGGGAAAAGACCCAAGGTGAAGCAATGGCCAGCCAGTGGCATCGCTTGGATTCCATTCTCTCTAGTCACCTGCTGGTTGAGACACAGCCCAGATCTGTTGACAGATCGATAGAAGGATGACTGTATGGAGGTCTGATGGCCTGAAGGTGGGCCAAGCTAAGGGAGAGTGGGGTGAATGGAATGAAGTGGGGTAGAGAGTATCTAAGTTCTCATGAGCTAAAAAGTAGATTATAATTCCATGTTGGCAAAATGTATTATTAGGTTTTGGCAAGTTTAAAGTCAAATTATATTCTTAGATAAAACTTTTCTCATGCAATTAAAGCAGATATGACACCATTAGATGAGCTTAACGCAGGCAATAGATTTCCAACAAAAGTGTTTTAAAGTGATAGCACCACAGAGTAATTCAATTTAACATTTATTGAGTGCCTGCTGACTACCAGAGGATGTTCCACCAGGAATACCGAAAAGCCATTAATTAGAAGACAGACAAGAAGTCAAAATTAAAGTGTCTGTAATTTTCAGCTTTCTGGAAGTCCAGGCCATTTTCCAATGACTGTAGGTGAGTGAGAGATTGCCAGGTGATCAAATGGCCACTGCTGGAGAATGGGAGGCCATTGATTTGATGATCATTGCATATTTATGCAATGATTTTTCCTTGTTGCAGTGCAAAGGACTTTGCAAATTGGATTGTCTCATCGCTTCTCCCAGCATTTCCTGTATAAAGAAATTTCTAAAAATCGTATATACGATTTTGAGAAATTTCTTTATACATATTTCTTTCTTTATATCTATCAATCTATATCTATATATACAGTAATATATACTCAAATATATGAATGGCATGACCCTCGACCTTTAAAAATAAGCATCTTATGGTGCTTTGGACATTTTATTTTTAAATCTCTCAATTTCCTTTTCTTGCTTAAATATATAGTGAATATGCCATCTAACTCACATGCATCAAATCGTGTCTATGATGCCTAGCTGATTTTTCACTGTTTGAGAGCTCACTGGGTGAAGTTTGTCCAAGGTTGACGTGTCTTCCTCCTTTCTCTGGTTGATGGTTTTGGGCCCTTACCTGTCCAGCACCAGTGACTGTGAGCAGGCAGGCTGGGCTTATGAAATGCAAATCAGGGAACTCGGTTCTCTGTTCGGTAGCCATGCTGGCTAAAAACCGCTTGGACGACTCATGCACTTCTGTCCATGCTAGCCTCTCTCAACTCTCTAGAGGACTAATCACTAACCTCTCCTCTCTCTCCTTCTCCCCCCACATGGGCCTAACATGTCTTATCTTGGTCCTGGGTGGAGGTGCTGTTACTGGATGAGCCACTGGGATCTTGTCCCTGGCTCCCTGGTCTCTGGCTGGCCTGGCCTGCTATGTTCCAAACTCTCTCAGGGTCCCTGGAGCAAAGCCTAGGGTAGGCGGAGATCCTTTCTTCACCTCCCTGATCCTGGCAGTATCAGGCCTAGTGGGTTCTTACTAGGAGGTGAACAAAAAAGGTGGGTGGCCAACACGAGAGAAACACCTTTCAGAAAGTTCTCTCTCTCTCGGTCTTTTTCCTCCGCTGCAGTTAGTGCTTTGAAAACCAGTCTTGAGAGGAATCTAAACCCTCTGAGGTTAAAAACTCATGTCATGCTGCAGGTCCTGGTGGTGGCAGAGGGGTGGAGAGGGACAGGGAATTAATATTTCGGACGGACCAGTGCCTTGCCTGCCCAGGTGTCTTTACAGACCACCTCATGCCGAAATAAAGGAACAAATGAAAAAGGGAGAAAACGGGGAGGTGGGGGAGGGAGAAACAGAAACAGAGAAAGGCCTTTGCTGAGCCCATGCCTTTGTGCACCGCATTCAAACTGATTTGTACCCTTTGTAGTCTTAATTATTTGTGAGAGAGGGATAACAGGAGTACCCAGCTCACCCATTATTTCCTGCATAAAAAAAGGCACACAGAAGCCGCTGATCATTTTTGAATTAGCAAACATGATACTAAAAAAAAAAGCATAAAAAAATTCATTAATACCATCAGGGATTAGGAGGCTGATTAAAGTGTGGCTGTTAGCGTATGCAAATGAGCGATAGGCATTTATCGGGGCCTGTGCAAACTGTCTTGGAGCTGTAAAGCCCACGTATGTTTTTCAGCTGATTAAAATAGTTTTAAGTTCTGCAGAATTTTTTTTTTTTGGTAGGGAATTAAAAAAAAGAGACCATCTCCACTTTCCCTTTTGGCGAAATTTCTCTAAAGTATACTCCAACCATTCCACTTGACTGCACTCTCTCGTGCAGCCTCTTCTGAGAGCAAGGAGGTTACTGCCTCCTGGTTACAGGCAGCCGAGCCAAGCTGGCTCCCGTGTTTCTTTTTCTAGGAGTTTACCAGAACTCCCATGGCAAGCCAGCAGGGCCTCTTACCTTTGCCCCTGGGGGCGACAGGGGTTCCAGATTCTCCCCCTAAACGTACACCTCCCTTCCACCCAGACCCATCACTCAAGCTCATGGCAAACGAGAAGGTATTTGTTTCGCCCAAGCACAGGGTATCAAGTGTTCCTTTCTGTGAAAGGAGATTGCATCTGCGCCATTTGGTTTTGGGAGGCAGGGAGGGAAGGGCGAGTGAGCATGTGCGGCCTGGAAGACCAGCACAGATCCATACAGATGCAGCCAAGATGTTGTGGGGAAAAGACAGGAGACCAGGGCTGCCCTGTTTTGCATCCGCATTCAAATCCCATTTTTCAAGACTTTCTTTTGGTGAAAGAGAGTGCTCTTTTTGCTTCCAGGGCTGCATCCATGACAGAGGGTCTATGGAGAATAATAAAAGAACAACAACAGCAATAATAATAATAGTTGCTCATTAAGCCATTGCTAAGTGGTAGGCACTGTTTAGTTTTATTTTATCCCCGGGACAAACACAGGGGTGAGACTACTCTTATACTCAATATGCCACAAAATAAACCCAGAATATGACCCCTGTCTAGGCATCTACACCACTAAAGTGCTGGACCAAGCCACATCTTCTCTCGTTTGGATCCTGCAGTGTTTTCCCTAACTAGCTGCCTTCTTTCACTCTTGTTTTTGAGTCAGAGTCCTACTCCGTCGCCCAGAATGGAGGGCAGTGGCATGCTCCCGGCCACCGCAGCCTCGACCTGCTAGGCTCTGGCGAACCTTCCGCCTCAGCCTTCCAAATAGTGGAAACTACAGGTGTGCGCTACCACGCCTGGCTCGTTTTTGACTTCTTGTAGAGACAAGGTCTTGTCAAGTTGCCTGGGCTGGTCTCGAACCCGCGGGCTCAGGCAATCCACTCGCCTTGGTCTCCCAAAGTGCTGGGATGACAGACTGAGTCACTGAGCCCGGCCCCTTCTTTCACTCTTGCTTCTCCCCTCTGCCTGCTGTTCTGAGAATAGACTGAGATCAGAGGCTTTTATAATATATTTACCTCATATTATTCCTTCCTCATTGTCTCCCTTTTTCACTTGGAGTAAAGGCCAAAACCTCTTCCATGGCTCCATGGCTCCACAACCATAACTATTCTCTCACTTCATCTCCACTCTCTCTAACTCTACTCAGCCAAATTGGCTTCTTTGGGTTTCCTCAAAAGCTCCAGTCACAATCATGGATGACTGCATGGATATAGCCCTGGAAGCGAAAACAGCACTCTGTTGTGCTAAAAGAAAGTCTCAAAAAATGGGATTTGAATTTGGCTGCAAAGCAGGGAAGCCCTTCTCTCCGCACTTTTCCCCACAATGTCTTTGCTTCAGGACCTAAGGCAGCCACGGCCACGCAACTCTCATCATACCTGTGTCAGTATGGATTTATCCTGGACTCCCAGCCCTCACATTCTCACTCACTCCACTTGCCTTGCCTCACAAAATCAAGCACAACCCTCTCTTGTGTCATTTTTCTTCTTTCTGTGGTACTTATTTATTCAAATACAGGCTAGGTGGTATTTGTTGGTTATGTTTAATGTTTCTTATGCGCTCAGCTAGAGGATAAGTGTCCTGAAGAGTGGGATCTTTGCTTTGTTTACCAACGTATCTTAATCATCTAGACTAGGCACTCATGATGAGCTCAGTCATTACTTGTTGATTTAAAGAGCTCCAAAAGAATTTGTACAAATTCTCACAGACGATAAAAATATAGGGTAAACCGGGCTCGGTGGCTCAGCCTATAATCCCGTGCCTTTGGGAGGCTGAGGTGAGTGGATTGCCTGAGCCCGCGGGTTCGAGACCCGCCTGGGCAGCGAGACCTCATCTCTACAATAAATCAAAAAATCAGCCAGGTGTGGTAGTGCATGCCTGTAATTCTGGCTACTTGGAAGGCTGAGGCGGAAGGATCGCCGGAGTCCAGCAGGTCGAGGCTGCGGTGGCCGGAAGTGGCCACTGCACTCCAGACTGGGCGACAGAGTGAGACTCCAACACAAAAACGAAAAGAAAAAAAGAAAAATATATGGTAAAAGCCCCCAAAGGCTAGGAACCATGTCTGTCTTGGCCGTTACCCTATTTTTAACACTTAGCCCATAGTAGACATAAATATTCATGACTGAGCAAATAAATGGACTTACGTGGCAATTAATATTTCTACGCAAAAATATCCATTTTCAGTTCTGGTCACACATCTCAAAACAAACCACCTCAGCCATTTATACTTACAGGATGATTCCTTTTAGCCCCAAGTAGCTATTATTTTAAATATTTTTCCCCCATCCTGGCAAAAGTAGGTTTTCTGTGAGGAGTATTTTCATTTTCTATACCGAGCAGAAACCAGCCATCTGAGCTCCCTTTGGGGTGAGTAGTCTCTAAGAGTCAAGGTTATATAAAAGGAAAATTCAGAATAAATTCCAGTCCCATAACTGCTCCATCTCTTTTTGTGGGGTCCTGCACTTCAGGTTCCTGCCTCTGAGCATGGTACCCCATGGTTTTGCCTCCTCCAAAGCCCATCTTCCTGTCTACTCTGGAGCTTCTGTGTGAATCCAGGACCAGAACTTTCTTGGCTCCCTCATCCAGGTCACGGCCTCTGCTGGCCTTCCATAAGGAGTAAACTGGCTGTCCAGTAGGAAGAAACCAGAGTTTGTTGAAACATCAAGCAAAAGAACTGATTTCTTCAGTATTAGCTCACTTGCCTACTAGTATGTGTGGGCATGAGGAGTGGCAGACAGGTCGGAAGAAACAGAATGATTTTAAGGCAGCCTTGGTCTTAGGAAGTGTACAATGCAGTCATGAGTTTGGACCAGCCCATGTAGGCCTCCTGGGCCTGTGTGGAGGCCACGTAAGGATCTGGGCCCGGGGACACAGAGAGAGTTAAAGGATCAAGAGGTGTCCTTTGAAGGAGGTGGTGGAGGAGAGACTTCTGTGTTGGGAGAAGAGGGGAGAAAAGAGGTAGTGAGTGAGACAATCAGCTTGTTGGCGCAGAGCCCGAAGATCAAGTTAGAACAGTCAACAGAGGTCGTTTTGTGGGGGACTTGACTGCCGTGCAGGCATTCCAGGTTTTTTTCTGTAGGTTCAAGAGTGCCCGAACAGGGTCACGACCAGGGCGAGGGGAGGCAGGCGTCTGCCTCAGGAGCAAAACTTAAGGGGGTGCCAAAGACTCAAAATCAGGCTACCAGCAAAGAGCAAATCGACAGATTACAACCAGACGTTTCGTGAATGAAGTTTTACCTGAGAGGTTTGAGCTGGGAGACAACATGCTGAAACGTCCCTTTGGGAAGCTCCAACCAGCAGGGGAGAGGCTCATCCTCTTTGAAACCAGATCCTGCCTCAGCCTCAGCAGAAGGAAAGGGAGAGGCCCTGGCCCTGGGAAGCACCTCCCTCTATTTCGATTTCAGATCTATTTCTTTCCTGTCATGATGCTGCCTTTCTGGTTTCTGCTGTTCTTTGGGACACAGGGAATATCAGACTTGAGTGGATATGTAAACAGTTGCTCAAGTGAGCTCAAAATAAGGGCTGCAAGAGAAGCTCCCAGTGGGGTGAAGGGGTGGGCTGACCCCAGATGGGGGATCTGAAAGGCAGTGACATCTAAATGGCCTCTGCAGCATGGTTTGATTTGACCAAGCATAAATTTTGAGAAGTTGACTTGGGTTCAGATCTTAGTTCTGCCCTTTCCTACTTGTGTTACTTTGGACAGATCCTCTGCCTTTTCTGAGGCTCATTTTCCACATCTGCAGAATAAGAATAATAATAACATTTTCCTCACAAGTTCATCACGAGGTTTATGTGCAATGGTATATGTAAAACCCTAGGATGGCCTGTGGTTGTTAATAATGTTTCACAGTACAGAGCCCCAGTATGGTCCACGCATCAGATAAAGGACAGTTCTGTGAATGAAGACAGCAAACTGAAGTTGCCAACTTTAGTTTTATGGAATCACGTGTAGCCATGGTCTAGTTAGCAGAAAGAATTTGGGTGAATGCCAGAGTGATTGCTAGTGTTAGAGTTCTCAATTTGACTAAATAAATCAATTAATCAACCACTGCATGCTTATTGAATGTCTGTCATTTTTAAACCAGGTATTGTGGGTGACCCAGGGAAATACAAGATATGGTTTGTGTCTCCATTGATCCTAGAATCTGGTAGATTAGACTTGATATGATGGGCATCCATTGTTTACAGCTGGATATTCATTCATCCTTCTTCTGGTAACAATACTGGGGTTTTATTTATTTATTTATTAAATTTATTTATTAATTTATTTTTGGTTGAAAACCAAACCTGTCCCCTACTCTCAAGATAGTTTGTACAGTGTTGGCACCAGTCTTAACTCTAGCTCCTCGACGAATTTGTGGTTCAGCTTCAGTCTATCAGAGCAGTGACTTCTCCTGGCCACAAATTGGTTTAGGGCTGGGCACATGACCCAACCAAAGCCAAAAAGATTCAGTGACTTTTGGTGGGCCTGCTGCTTCTTCCATTTGACTGGAATTCAAGAGGGGTGAAGGCTAAAGCTATAGTTAGCATATTGTGGGGGTAACCCCTTTGGATCCCCTCCTACTGTGGGACCTTTTCTGTCCTCTCAATAAATTCTGCTTTCTAAAACAAACAAACAAACCTAAAACACATATTACAACCGCAGAGATGCCATTCTGAAAAGGGAGCCCAGTTACAGAGCCAAGAGAAGGAAGACAGAAATGTCCTAGTGACTTTTTGAGCCACAAAATCAAACTTCTCTTGAGCTCATACTTTTCAGTTATTGAGCCATAAAATACTCCTTTTGCTTAAGTCAGTTTGGGTTGAGTTTTCTGTTCGTGTGACACTGAAAGAATCCTAACGAATATGCTTAGTATTAGTTTATGAAAAGGCAGATTGCCCAAACCCAAACCAAACCAAACCACCACCACCAACAAAAAAAAACCCCCAAACCTCAAAACTCGATAAATAATCAACAGAAATCTGTCATGGTTGAGTAATGAGTACTGTGGATACTATGTAATAATTGTGGGCAGACAAAACAGGCATCCCTACTCCAAAAATTGGTGGTTGTAGGGGACAGTTCCTCCCACTCTGCCTTCCTTTGTGGCTACCATGGGCTCTATACTTGGCACGAAGGGCTGCTTGGCCAGGTGGTTGGTCACATAAAGACCATGCCAGCTCTCAGATGCCCTTTCTTACCCGATGGATGGAACGTGGGTTCAGGCCAGCTAGAGGGATGGGAATTCCCAACATAACTTAATGCTGGCTTAAAGGTCAGTCTTATGAGGTGCTGAAGCTTTGTGGTACATTTTGCACAGCCAGTTTCCACCATATTCTCACCTATTTTCTTTGCCTATGCCCTATTCTCAGTTCCTATCAGCATATGTTGTTTGATATCAGCCTTGAGCATAACACTTCCAGTATTCTTTGGCGGACTACACAGGAAGGGCAAGTAAAGAACATTTACTTGCATTTCTTGGACTTACTCCTAATGAGAGGACTTCTGGTTCTATAATGTACAAGCGCTTTTATTTTTAATTCATATTCTGGACAAGATATAGTCCTTGGCTCATAAAAAACTTTAACTTTGCACGATATCAATACATCACCTTGAGCTTTAGGTATTGCTCTCTCATCTACATTTTTAAGATCCCTCACATAAGTATGTGTTAGCTCTGTCCTCTTTTTTAAGTCAAAGATCACAGTGATGTGTTTAATCAGCAAATCTCCCTTTCTGTTTACCTGTTTGGACACTATCTCTTAGGCATAATTTGGAGAACTAAACAGTGGACACGCACATTTCTCTGTCATTATTCCTATGCACTGTGTCTTGTTAGTGCCACTGATTTGCTGTGTTGTGTCAGAACCGCCAAGTCTGTTCACATTCTTATTTCTTCTTTTGTGGATTATCTACGTTACACAAATTGCATGTCTTTTTAGCAGTAGCATAGTAGTAGGTGCAGGGGTGAAACTACTGGTTCAAGGAAGAGGCAAATACGTTTTCTGACATAGTAGGGTTCGCTGTGACCAGCCAACATGTTGGTGCGACTAAGCTGAATATCACCACTGAGAGTCTCCCTTGCAAACTTCATTTTTGTTTATAGCAACCCATTACTTTTTTTTTCAGTACTCACTCTCTATTGCAGGTTAATTTGAACCTGGTTTTGATCCTAAAATTTTTTGGCGAATTGCCGTGAACGTTTCATCAGGATAGTTGACATCAATTATGTTTCCTGGGCCAATAATTTCATTTCTGTGCCTACTATACACTTACCAAAAAGGCGTGCGGCTTGTATGATAAAGACAATCTCTAAAAGGAGACAGATAAGAACGCGAATAAGAGATTTGGCCGTCTTACCTTACCGACACAACTAATGACACCTGCTTTGCCTGAGGTGAAGGCTGAGGCTCTCACATTCACAGGCCATGACAAATTGGAATGAGAGAACCTGTCCTTTGTGTCCAATTCTGCAGCACAGATTAAGATCTAGCCATAAAACAGCACCGGTTTCTGCTCCTGATGACACTATTATCATTTTTAAACTTATCATTTATTCATTAAAGCGATCCCAGAGCTTATGGGGTTGTTGACAGAACATAAATACAAACATAAAAATAAATCATGCAATCAAAGTCCTCTGGAGCTTCCTGGGGCTTCAAAATCAGCGGGTCCAATCCCCTGCTGTAGTGACCTGGTCATCAGATTCTTTACCTCTGTACCCATGTCTCCATTTCTAAAATCTCCTTTAGCATGAAGGACCTACATGAAGAAGGGGTTCACTAGAAGGTCTTATTCTTTCATCTGGCCCGAGAGATAACGTATCCCCTGGCTTGTCCTATCTTCAGTATACCTCAGCTGGGACCTCCCTGTTTCAGGATGTGGGGTGTGTCTGTCTACAGATCTCACACTAGAGAGTTTTTTCAGGCCCAGGCAACAAGGCGAGTTCTTCCCAGCTTTCTTCCTATATTGGGCCACTGACATCACATAGCTGGGCATCTTTTCAAAACATCCATGCTTACCCTTAATTGATATGCATTTCTGGATGCAATGATAGCAAATGACTTCATTGAATGGCAAGATGAAAATCCTTTCACATATATACACACTGCTTCATGTGATGTGACCTCGCACAAGACAACTTCTCTGGGCTTCATTTATTTTCTAGAAAATGATGGGATGAACTAGGTGATCTCTGTGATTCCCTTTATGGACCCATCCTGAGAGATAAAGGCTGACTACTTACTCTTTCAGAATGAATATAGGAAGCAATTGTACTCAGATAGTCCCTGACAAATGAAAACATTTGAATAGGACAGAAGAAAATAAAAGGTTATAAATCTCTTTCCCTGAACAATTTACCTGTCATTCTGAGCCTGATTTCCTCTCTTTTAGGAAACATTACTTGTAGTCTTTCAATATACTTAATTGATAGATTAAAAGCTCTTGAAGTCTGGTTTAAGTATTTGGGAGCTGGAGGTATGATGTGAGTTCCTATTGCCAACATTATCTTTGATGCAATTAATTTCTCTTTGCTCCCATTTTGCCACCAGTAAACAGATCCTGTGCTACGTTTTGGGAAGTTTATAAACCAAATAAGGTACAAGATGTGGGTTCTACGTACAGTATAGAGAACTTTGTAGTTCACATTAAAAAAATGCATATGAAGAAGTTCTAAGCTAGATTGCATCCTCTCGAGAGTAACACTCAAGTCTGGCGTCCCCTCTGGCCTTTGCTTAGGACAGAGTAGGATTCAGTAAGGCCTGGTAAATGATTGACAGCAAGCCAGGAATCCTGGGGCTAGGTCAAGGCCTTCACCCTTTTCCTACACCAGCTTTAAAACAAGCAAAACAAAACAAAACAAAATAAAAAAACCCAACAAGTTTTCTGATAAAGAACTTGAGTTCGAACTGTTTTTTCTTTTTGCTATCAACAATCATGGTGAACCAATCTGACAATCTACGAATGCTTGAAGGGAGGCAAAAAGGGGGGAAGATGGACAACCTTCAGAGCATCGTATGTGAAATATAAATGCCAGAGTATCGCTTGTGCCTCCATTAGATTATGAGACTCAGTTTCCTGGCCATTTGTATTTTGTGACCATGAAAAAGTATAAAGTTTCAGATGAAAAATGAGCGATGAGGCTGTGGAAGATGCTTACAACATTATTTTCATTGTGCAAAATACCAAAATCAGCCTAAGCTAAAATGTCTTGCTGATGTCCCTAAAATATTCCATCTTTGGACAGAACCATTAACTATTTTTAAAAAGCCAATAATCAATAAGTCTTAATTTGTTGCACTGACATTTGTGCAGGTTTCATCTAGATGAAATTAATTAGAAAGAAAATGGTTTCTCAGCGATTGGTGAGCGGACTGGAGTCTGTGGCGAGATAAGTTTGACCCTGTGTCGTGGAAACATTTGAATGAGGTTAAGCCTCAGCGCATTTGGATCTGGCTGCTTGTTGAGTGTGCACTGACATTTCTAACAGGCTACCGAGGCTTCCGAAATGGGCCAGCGACTTTAAAGGCATTTCGTGGGTCACTGTCACTGGAGTTCTCGGTGGACAAAGATGGAAGCGGGAATGAATACAATGCAGACAGGTGAAGTCAACACCTGGGAGAGGGACTTGTGAAGAACAGTCTCACCAAGAACACAACTCCCCTCCTTCCACATTGCTTAGCCGAGGCATCCTAGTTTCTGAACACTGATAATTGAAGTGAGGTTAGATCTCAGTTTGCTGGCCCCTAGGAGCACTCTGCCTCTGCGAAGTTTACTCTGCACAGCCCCATATGTGACATTCACAAGGAATAACCCGGCTCTGAGAAGGAGGGGAAGGGAGATTCATTCCAGAGCCCTCAGGGGATCGCTTGCTTTAATTGCTTTAAGAACCCTGCCTATCAATGAGACTAATGGGGTTAGACAAAGAAAATACTGGCTAGACTTGATCAAATACATTGAATCTCCCCCTAGGCATACAATTAGGTGAAGAGGAGTGATTCAAAGTAAACCCAAGGTGCAGGCTCATCATGAAGCAGAGTCTCCAGGGAAGACCTTCAGGGCCTGGACACAGAGGTTTTCGGTGCTGGGATTGTAGTATCTCCCGGAAGAAGACACAGATTGACTTGGAAGATCAGTGTTGCTCCAGGGCTAGGGGAGGGGCAGTGGAGGCTGCATGTGGTGAGATCCCCATCACAACAGGACTGCTTTCTTTTGACTTGTCTTTTCCAGCTTGGGTCCCTTTCTCTTCCCTGCTCTGTCTCACTTTCTCTCTTGGGCAGACTCTGAAGGACACTTTCTGCTGCACAGGCGCTCTTCCAGCAGATTAGAAGATGGTAGTAAATAAGTGAATAGGAGACAGGAAGACTTAAATAGCAACATGAGAGTTGTGACCTAAAATATGGTTTTCCAAGAATATATCTAAAGTTTATGTAAAGTCCTAGGGCATGAAAGCAGCAAAGAAGTGGTGTTGGGAATGAGCAGTGTGCTTGCTGCCTTTGTTTCCCCGTCTGGGGTGATAACAGGAATAAGAGCACACATTTGTTTTGCAGTCACTGTGTGGCAGGGACTGTTCTAAGCATTTACATGCACACGCTTTTACAATTCTTATAGCAACCCCATATAACACTTTTTAGAAAACGGAGCCAAGGCACAGAGAGTTTAAGGAACTCATCCAAGGTCACACAGTCGTCAAGAGTGAGTGCATATTTCTCCTCGAGTACACCTGCTGTGAGCTGCCCAAGTTGGCCTCGCGGCTGGAAGGCATCTTTGTCTGGTCAAGTATAAAGGGATAGACGATGGCTTCCTAGAGAATGGTGGAGAAGACTGAATAAGAAAGTTAGAAAGAGCCGGGTTCGGTGGCTCAGCCTGTAATCCTGCGCCTTTGGGAGGCTGAGGTGAGTGGATTGCCTGAGCCCGCGGGTTCGAGACCCGCCTGGGCAGCAAGACCTCATCTCTACAATAAATAAAAAAAAAGTCAGCCGAGCGTGGTAGCACATGCCTGTAATTCCGGCTACTTGGAAGGCTGAGGCGGAAGGATCGCGGGAGCCCAGCAGGTCGAGGCTGCGGTGGCCGGGAGTGGCCACTGCACTCCAGGCTGGGCGACAGAGTGAGACTCCAACTCAAAAAAAAAGAAAGTTAGAAAGAAACAAGAGTCCATAAGGATGAAGGGAAGTCAATATCAATGACAGTGACACATGACAGTGGAGAAAGGAGAAGCTGTGTACCATGGGAGCTACACAAGTTGGAGACTCTTCAAGGACGGTGAATCTGGTCCTGCTAATAAAATCCCTCCAGAGACACAGAGAACACCAGGAAGGCTAGATACTATCCTGGGAAAATGACATGTCTTGCAGGTTGGGGAAGATGTGAAGACAGTGACATGTGCAACCAGATGTGGTTCAACCGGAAGTGGGCTGACTTCCAGGATTGTAAACCCATAATGACGACACAGCCTGTCAGACTCTGAAAACACACATCCTCTCTCAATTCTGCTGGACTTGCATGCCTTCATTTCCAACTATTAATTTTGTCCCCACTGTGTGCGGGGAGGTGGGGCGACAAAAGTAACTAAGGCTGCAAGTTTGCCTTCAAGAAGCCCAAGACCGAGAAGATATAAACCCCAAACAGCAGAAGCAGGAAACCCATGATGGATGAAGGTATAGATGTGTCATAGTTCAGAGCCAGAGGGAACAGAAGTCAGTTCCTCTTCAGGAGATGTCTGAAGTCCCCGATAACTTGCAATAAGTGAGAATAAAGAGAAACGCCAGGTGGAAGCAAGGAAGAGGGGAAGAAATAGTGGGAAGAAAAAAAGGAGAAATAGAGTCCTCCAAAGGTTTTGCAACCCTGGGTAGGTAGTTAAAAGTCTTGGGACTTAGGAGTAGGAGGATAATTTTTCTTTTCCAGTGTTGGCCTGTTAAAAGAAAGGAGGCCATGGTCAGTGAAAAGTAGATTTTGGATGTTATCGAAAGGAAGGATTTGCTTCCCCAACCTACTTAAGAACTGACGGATAAAGACCAAGAAGGATGTACTTTAAGGCTGTGTTTGATTAACGACCCACAAGCCTGAGTAGGAGAAACACCTAGACAAGATTTGGATACATATGTGATCCCCCAAGAGAAAGCAACATGGCTCAGTGGAAGGAGTATATAGTAGGGAGGTGGGTGTTGAGTTTTAACTTGGGTTTTATGATGAATTAGGTATGAGAGCTTGGGTAATTGATTTACCATCCCTGGGCCTCAGTTTCACTTCACTGTCTGTAAAATGATGAGTTGGACTAAATGGCCACTAAGTTTCTTAGCTGTGATACAGTCTACCTTTCTTTTATTGGAATTCTCTAGGAAATGGATTGGAAATAACAGTGTTTGTAGAGTCTGGTCAAGAAAGCAAGCACTCAAAAATTTAACACAGAAAAGTAGAGGCATTCTACTAGGAATAGTTGAGTGCTGTTGCTCGGTACAATAGGGTTGAAGACAATATGACATCAGAGAAAAGGAAGAGGAGGAGCCTTGCAGTTTCTTAAGAAAGTCGACTCCTCCAAGAAATCCAGGACAGACAGAAGAGGAGCTTCCAGGTGAGTGTCTCAGGAAAGAGGGGCAGAGTGCTAGCATTACAAACTGCAAATGCTGCGGTTTGGCCTGTCAGTCAAAGGGAGTCTGTAGGGCAGGACTCAAAATATGGGACCTGGGGCTGGCGAGTGCAGTGTTGAGGCTTCACCGCCTCTGCTAGAAACCAGATGTCTGCTAATTCTTGGCACGAGCTGCTATTTAATCTTGGAGAGAAGAGAGCATCTGCCCCTCTGAATTCAGTTTTGACCCAAAGGTAAAGGAAAAAAAATGCTCAAGGCAGCACACCAAAATAGGTTTATTAAGATATTAAATCTTTTTTTTTGTAGAATAAAATGTTTTAAAAATGAATAGCTCCATTACTGGTGGAATTGGTGCAATCGTCTAAACAAGAGCAACCTTTCGAGATGAGATGGGATTGGGCACATTCAGGGTGGTATGGCTGTACACAACAGTCTAAACAAGAACAACCTTTTCAAATAGGAGTGCATTCCTGTGTGTTTGCTTGTTTTGAGCCTCACCGAAGCCCTACACAGTGGATTGATTTTACATACGAAGAAATGAGGCCAGAGTGCAAAGCCTGCACGGGAACCTAGTGCTTCTGTCACTTCCTGTCCCAGCGTCGCTGGAGCACCAACTGGCTGCCCTGCCTAGAGCTGGAAGAAACTGCAAGAATAGATATATTTTTCATCCAATATAAAACAAGGCATTTCTGATTACATAATTACTTAAAAAAACAGAAAAATCTTAAAAAGAACATCAAGCATACCTTATCCAGAGACAACTGGCATTAGATACTTCCCCCCCAACTCCTAATTTGGAAAAAATTCTGAACTACAAAGATGGACAGATAAAGAGCTCATGTTAACGCTTTCTCCATATTTATCAATTGTTATCATTTTGCAGTGTTGGCCTTATCTGTCTTGGTGGTACTATTTGTAAGTAACGTGTAGATCTGAGATTTCACGCCTGACTATTTCAGCATGTCATAAGGACATATCCCTAAAAAACCACAGCAACATTATCACAACTCAAATTTCAATGTTAATTTAATAATTTTATTTAAGAGTTAGCCTGTATTCCAATTCCCCAGGAGCTCCCCAAAGTCCTTTTTATTTTGATCCAACATCTAATTGAGTTCCATGTATTACAGCTGTTGTCATGTGTCTATTATCCTTTAAATTAAAATAGTCCTACTTTTTTTTGTCTCTTACAATAGTGACATTTTTGGGGTGTTGAGTCCAGTCATCTTTGAATATTTTTCAGATTTTGTAGCCATTATTGTATTCATGTCACACATATTTGGCAAAAATACCACATAGGTGACATTGTGTACATTTTGGAGATATTTAATTTTCTATACTAAACTTATGCTGTATCTCAAATCAGAGAACAGAATTATACATGCCATTGCTTTAAAAGGCTTTCAAAAATATTTCAACAATAGTATAGCACTTAGTGCCTGGCACTGTGCCTAACGTATTGTTCAATACATTTATAATGACCTAAGGAACTGCCTCAATAGTAATGGGCCTCTTGTCTTTGGAAGTATTCAAGCAGAGGGTAGAGGACCCCCAAAGAAACAAGTTGAAGAGAGGATTTGGCATTGAGAAGAAGTTTTTCCTTTGTTGGCTTTTCTGGAGAGGTTTCCTCTTCTATTTTGAACTGGAGCTTACTATGAGCGTCATTGTTCCTGTGTGTTTCCCTCTTTTTCTCTCTTGTTCTGCTGTTGAGTTCTTCTTTTCTCCTTCACCGTCACGTCCTTAGTTGCAATCTTCTCAGGACTTGCCAAGTCTTTTTAGCTTGTGACACCACAGAGGCCCCTTCAAGCTCCCTTAGAGTCGATGAAAAGTAAAACTGTCTCGGAGAAAAAAGGCAACGGATCCAGCTAGGGAAGACTGTTTGTTCCAGAAAATGGCTTCAGGACACCCAAGTGGACTTCCCTCAGCTGAGAGATATGGAGAGACATGGTGGGGTGGCACAAGAAAGACACCAAACCAGGTTTTTTGCTGGCGGTTGCTGCCGCCCCATTTTCTACCTTTGTCCATGCATTCTGGACCCTGGATCGACTTTAATTTCAAAGGGTCGTTTGGAGTTTGTGCCTCTGCCTAGTGCATGGAAAGAATAGCTTGCATCTGCCTGTGTGGGGCTGTTACATTATTCCACTGGCTTTCCCCCCCCCCCCCGGGCTTGCCTGGGTAATGTTCTTCCCTTACAAATTTCATCTCACTGCACTGTGCATCGAAACGACGCAGTTACGGCGCGCACGGGGAAAAAAATTATAATGCCATTAAAAGTTATCATAAATATCCGATGAGCATCACTTCTAATCCGATACACAATTTTACTGCCTCTATAAAGTAGGTGATTTGCAGTGGTCTGAGGCGTCTCCTGGAGCGTTTTACTTCTTTTTAAATTAAACACACCAACTTTGTGCTGAATTCAGAGTGTGGACATAAAAAAGGGGGTAAAAAGGAGAGGGAAGGGACATCAGATGGGAATTGCAATTGAATCTTTATATATGCCATCTTGGCACTGTGGTGCTAAATATAGTGCCAGGTAAATAGATGTGCTGAAATATTCAGAATAAAAAACAAATGTTCCAATAGCAGAAGCAGTGAGCCCTGAGAATGTTTCCACAGTGGGTGTGCTTAAAATAATAAAATACTGTTGTTTAAAACTACTCAATCCTAGGAAACCCTATGCTGTAAAAAAATATAGTGCTGGTATATGTGTGAGAGGCTGTGTGTGTTGAACATATATAAGTATATAAAAACTCCTAGGAAATTAAACAGAATATAAGGAGGTTGATTTTACTGGTTGGAAGGTTACCCTGATTATTTCTTTGAGGTATACTAACTCTTCCTGGAAGTTTAGGACATCAAAAAGTTGTCATTTACTAAACGGCTACCTAATGTTCTGAAATGTTATGTCCTGGGCAAGGGCTGACCCATTAACCCACGTGCAGATGTGTATACTCGGGTATGTGGAGAGAGGGAGCAAGTACCCAAGTGCTAGTACAGAAGAGAGCGACAGTTACAAGGTTTCTGGTAGAAATGATTTAATTGAATTGTGACATTGCTTCTCCCCCACACTTTACATGCAGTTGATCATTCTTAGCTACCAAAAATGTTTACTAAGTGCCTACTTCATAGAATACTCTGGTTAACTGTGAAAGATACAAAGAAAAAAAATAGACAACCATAGGTTTACCTGCAGAGGGCTCACGGCTAGAAGCAGGAGTTTCGGGGGTAAACTTGTGATGACAGTAGAGCAAGTTCAATGCTATGATGGGAGCAAAGGCTCACTTGGAGAGCACAGAGGAGAGGAAGTTGTGTGTCTGTCATGATGAAATGGAATATGGTATCTTCCATCTCTTCCAAATTACATCTAAGTTCTCCAATCCAAATACTATCAACAATACCCATTGATCAGTCAACAAATAATATATAAAACAAGTATGTATCACTAAGCACAGTGGCATCCACCTGCATCCCAACTACTCAGGAGGCTCAGGTGAGAGGCCAGGAGTACAAGGCTGTAGTGCACTCTATTCATACCTGTGAATAGCCACTGTACTCCAGCCTCGGCAACGTGGTGAGACCCTGTCTCGAAAAAAAAATTGAATTAAAAATATTTATTTAACTCTAGATATTCTATATTATTCATTTTCATACCTACCCCTAGAGCTTGCATAGTGCCTACAGCAGGCAAAAATGAACTGAATATATTTTGAATGAAGAAAGTTGTTGATACAAGATGAAGTGACATCCAGCATGCACAACACTTTCCACATTGAAGAAGTGTTCTTACTTAGTTGTCTCATTTACTTCTTTACCATGAGGTAGGCATTATTTCAGCCTTACAGACGAAGCAACAGAGACTCCGAGGGAAAGTGTTTTTCTCCAAAGTATCTGTTGGACCGGACCAAATCCAGATCATCTTCTTGCAAGTTCTACCCTGCTTCCACACCAGCTGGGGGTTGTCTGACATGCATGCCCAGACCTTGGCATGGATGCGTCGTGAGTTGGGTCTCTGGGAGGGCTGTGACAACATGTTGTATCTTTATGACTGCCTCTCACCCTCTGCAGTAGACTAGTATACACGGTTCCTCATGAACTGTGTGACTAATAATGGCTGCTGTGACATACCATAAGTTGATAATAACAGGTCGGATGGACAGAAAGCTTTGATCAGGATGCAATGTTAGTTCATAACACTTATAGGTTACATAATGCAGTAGCTCCCTCCTTATCTGTGGTTTTACTTTCCAAGGTGACAGTTACCCATGGTCAACTGGGGTCCAAAATTACTAAATGGAAAATTCTGGAAATAAACAATTTATACATTTTACGTTGCATGCTCACTTTGAATAGCCTGACAAAAACTTGAGCTGTCCTATTCTGTCCTGCCCAGGATGTGACTCATCTCTTTATCCAGTATATCCACGCTGAGTGTTCTACCTTCCCATTAGTCACTTAATAGCTGTTTAGGTTATCAGATCTACTGCCTGGGTATCACAGTGCTTGTGTTCAAGGAAACCTTATTTTACTTAATAAAAGCCTCAAAGCACAAGAGTAGTGATGCTGGCAATTCTGATATGTCAAAGAGAAGCCATTAAGTGTGTCCTCTTAGCGAAAGTTCTCGACTTAATAAAGAACAAAAAAAAGTAGGACACAGTGGCTCACGCCTGTCATCCCAGCACTTTGGGAGACAGAGGCGAGGGGATTGCCTGAACCCAGGGGTTCGAGACCAGCCTGGGCAACCTGGCAAGACCTCGTCTCTACAATAAAATTAAAAAAAAATTAGCCAGGCATGGTGGTGCATGCCTGTGGTTCCAGATACTTGGAAGGTTGAGGTGGAAGGATCGCCTGAGCCCAGCAGGATGAGGCTGCAGTGACTGTGAGCATGCCACTGCACTCTGGCTTGGGTAAGATTCCGACTCAAAAAAATATTGTATGCTGAGGTTTCTCGGATCCATGGCAAGAACAAATCTTTTATCTGTAAAGTTGTGAAGAAGAAAAAACAAATTTGTGCTAGTGTTGCTGCTGCACTTAAAACTGCAAAAGTTACAACCACCCCCCATGATAATTTGCATGACAACATATTGTTATAATGATTCTATTTTATTAATTGTTGTCAATCTCTTACTGTGTCTAATTTCTAAAATAAACTTTACCATAGATACATCTGTATAAGAGAAAGCATAGAGTATATAAGGATAGGCAATTGGCCGTTTCAGGCATTCCCTGAGGATCTTGGATCATATTCCCAGGTGACTCCGTATCATCTCTCTCAGTCCTCACTACAACCTTACGACATAAACACTATCATTATCACCTCCGAGTCACAGAGGAAGAAGCCAAGGCACAGAGAGATTAAGGCTACATATGAGAACGTGCTGAAGTCAGGATTCTAATCCAGACAGTCTGACTCAAGAGCTTTCTGTCTAGAGATAACAGGACATCATTTACTCATGGGACTTGTGTTGATGGGGACGGGTGTCCTGGGCGTTACTGGACATAGGGGCTGTGCTATGGGATGTTTGGCAGCAGTGGAACATGACCTCACCTAAGGAGTGGCTCTTCTGTTGTATGTGAAGAATGAATGATGGGTACGTTTCTAGGTGTACGTTATTTCTAGAGAATGATGTGTTGCTGATTCCATGACAGATTCTCACACATTTGCATAATATTTTGTACTTGGGAAGCAAGATATATTGGTTGGCAAAGTGTTGGCAAAGTTGAATCTCCTAGTATAAAACGCAATCTATTGTGAAGTCTAAATAGCCATTAACTAATTAATGCATTTGCTAAATTAACTTACCAAACATTAGTTGAGAGGCTGCTCGTGTGCTAGATACTTTGATGGGTGTTCCTTTATCATAGTCCTCCTGCCTTTAATCAAGTCATACTACTTACCCGACATGTACAGCTCTTTAACTTTTAAATGAAAATAAATAACAAAGGATTTGGTGATGGCTTTTCCCTTCCATGAATATTGGGTGGTGCTTAGTTTTGACATGCACACTAGAATTCAACTTGCAATAGATGTGAACTCTTGCATCTTGCCCGGTTTTGGGGGACATCTTGAAGGGACTGAAGCTTTGACCTGAGATTTGAAGGCTGAATTTGCAGATCTGGGAAGAAGAGCAGTTTCAGCTGTGAGACTGCGTCCTGTGACTGGCAGGTTCTTAGAGCTCTTGACACATGCACGCTCTGCCATCTTACTGAGGAAGCCCGCAACTCATGACAACCTGAAGTCAGGAGCTTCAGTAAAAGGACAATGCCATGACGGAAGTAGGGCCAGGAAAAAAAAGGCATCATCAATTAGCCATTAATTAAGTAATTTGTTAACTAAACAATAATTCACTTCACTTTGTAATGATTACTTTAAGATTTGTTTTAATCAACTCTTAGATATTTTGGTGAGATAATCCAGCCCTGCTGAGGGAATATGAGTAGATCTTTATAAAATGGCATTTGAGCATTCAATTCCAATTAATGAAACTTTTCAGTCAGCAACAGAGAGTAGCATTGCCTCATAGAGGAGAACAGAAACTTTATTATATGGGAAATTCTATATAACAGCTTGGAGCAACTAGAAAGTGATTAGCTGTAACAGAAACACAAACTTACAGTACATCTCAACCAACTTCATTCATCTCTAGACATTTTAAAGCAAATCCTAGATATATCATATTATCAATAAATATTTCAATATATTTCTCCAACAGCTAAAGACTATTTTAAAAGAAAATATAACCACATGCCACTATCATTCCAAAATTGAGTGAAAAAACTTCCTTGATATTATCAAACTTTGATTTGCATTTCCCTTTTCCATTTTTTTTCAATTTGTCTGGATCAAGACATAATGTCTTTTCTCTATACAATTAGCTATTAATTATTTTGTTCAGGATTTAAAAATTAATTTATTTAATAGTAGTGGATTTTTTTTTTCTGGTTTGAGATAAATGCCCATGCATTCAAGTATTTTGAAGTACCTCTAAAATCAAATATTTATTGTGGTAGCCTGAGGTTTGATCACTTGTACACAGGAATCATACTCGACAGGGTCTACTGATTTTCAATATTGATTCTTAAAGTTCAGTTTGAAGACTGAACTACTGGAAAGTAGGTGTATCCTTTAGAGCAGCTGTGTCCATTAAGAAGTCTTAGACTGTGAATAGGCTTACAGTCTTGGACTTGGATGTGAATGTCCACATTGGGGGCAACTTGAGCACATGCTGTGGTGTCAGCATTGTGTTGCCACTGTGGTAGCAACTTTATTTAATGGGTGATCGTTTCGATGCAGTGTGGCACAACTTACAGTTTGTAACAAATGAAGTGCCTTTTTGAGATCCTGTTCAGGCTGGCAAGTTTATTTACTCAAAATGAACAGGTAGGGAGGTCTTCCTAAATATGACTTGAAGTCCAAAAGCCACACACACACACACACACACACACACACACACACACACGAAATCCGATAGCTTTGACTTCTTGGAAACAAAATGTTTGTGTATGAAAAGAAATAAGAGCCCAGAACACAGCAAGTATAAAGACAAATGACAGATTAGTAAAAAAATATGCAACTCAGATCACAGATAAACATCAGTCATCTGGGCAAACGATGACAGTGTTTGAACTGGGGTAATATGCTGGAGGCAGAGAGAACAGAGTAAATTTGGGATACGATGATTTCTATTGTGTAAGAGGTAGTGGATTCATTGTTCCCCTATGAATGCCAGGGACCGGAAAACATCAGCGAGTATGCTGAAATGCTTGGCCATCGGTGATGGCCTTGCCAGCCCAGGTCATGGAGGAGGAAGGCTTCTATCCAACAGGCAGAGTCAGCGTTTAGTTGGTTAGGGAATGATAAATCTGGAGTTGGAAGCCTATCTGAGAGCTCTGACTTTGCCATTTACTAGCTGTGTGATCTTGGACTGACTTGCCAACTCAGCCTCTCTGAGCCTCTGTTTTATCGTAGGTAGAATGGGTTTAATAATATTCTAATTAAAAATTTGTTTCAGAATATGGATGTAGACTTTTGCAATGCTTTATAGTTATGAGAAATTTAGCTGGTGATCTATTTCAGGTAACAACTTGGTTAAAAATGAGTTCTACAGTTGTACAGTTGAGATTCTTTACCTAAAAATTACTGAATAAAATCTTTTCTCCATTACTATTTTAAAAAAGCAAGTCTGCATAGAACGGTCATTTTCTTTGTAAGGGAACATGCATGGTGACATATCTACATCTTTAATGCAAATTTTGATGAACTTAATGTCAATTTTTTGTTAACTGGGAAAGACTAAGAATCCACCACACTGGTAAATATCAGACCTCTCTCGATATACAACTAACTTTTTTGAGGTTTAATTGACATACAACAAGCTACACATATTTAAAGCTCACAATTTGATAAGTTTGACCTAGGTAGATACCCATGAAACCATCACCACTATCACAATAATGAATATAAGCATCACCCCTAAATGTTTCTTTCTGCTGCTTTTGCATTTCTCCCTTTCAGCTCTTCCACCTCACTGTGTCCCCATCTCTGATCTACCACTGATATACTTTCTGTCCCTATAGACCACTTGTTTTATCTAGAATTTTAAGTAAATATATCATACGGTGTTCATTCTTTTACTGTCTTGCTTTTTCCACTTAGTATGATTATTTTGAGATTCATTTATGTTTTTGCATATATCACTAGTTTTTTTATCAAGTGTTATTTCATTGCATACCTTGTGTACATATATACACAATGTGTTTATAGCATATGGTTATAGTATGTGCTTATTCATTCACCTGCCAATGGACATTTGGATTGTTTTTCGTTCTTAACTATTACAAATAAAGCTATTATGAACATTTATTTTTATTTTTTGATTTTTTGAGTTGGAGTCTCACTCTGTTGCCCAGACTGGAGGGAAGTGGCCGCTCCCACCATAGCCTCGACCTGCTGGGCTCTGGCGATCCTTCCGCCTCAGCCTTCCAAGTAGCTGGAATTACAGGTGCGTGCTACCATGCCCAGTTAATTTTTTAAAAAAATTTATTATAGAGATGAGGTCTCACCAAGTTGCCCAGACAGGTCTCGAACCCGCGGGCTCAGGCAATCCACTCACCTCAGCCTCCCAAGGCACAGGATTACAGGCTGAGCCACCAAGACTGGCTATTATGAACATTTATATACAAGTATCTGGGTGAACAAATGTGCTTTATTTCTTTGTGCAGTTCATATTTTCAGTTGGTTCATTTTCCTTCTATATAAAGACTCTTTTTAAACATTTTTTTTGGCACAGCAGGTCTGCTGATGAACAATTCTTTCAATTTTTCTCAAAATTTTTCCCCCTATTTTCCCTCTTTCAAATCCACTTTGTTTTAAAAAGATATTTTTGCTGAGTATAGAATTCTAAGTTAATTTATTCTCTTTTACTACTTTAAAGATTGATTTACTATCTTGTTGCTTATATTGCTTCTGATAAAAAAAATTTGCTGTCATCCTTATTTTTATTTCTCTGTACGTAATTTTTTCTCTTTTCCCCTTTCTGGCTGTTTTTAAGGCTTCTTCTTTATCATTAATTTTCAATAATTTGATTATGAGATACATTGATGCACTTTTCTTAATTTTTTTGTGCTTAGATTTATTGAACTTTTTGTATCTGTGAGTTTATACCTTAACAAAATCTGGAACAATTTCAGTCATTTCAAGTATTTTTTTCTCTTCCCACACTTACCTTTATGAGATTCCAGTTACACATATGAATACACTCTTGAATTTGTCCTTAAGCTCACTGATACCCTATTTTTAAAATTATTGTTATTATTTTCTGTCTGTACTCATTTGGGATACTTTCTATTATTATGTCTTTAAGCCGACTAATCTTTCCTACTGTTGTTAACCTGTCCCCTACTTTCCCCCCACTTCCATGAGGTTAGATATTGTAGTTATTATTGTGAGAGGTTTGATTTGGGTCTTTTAAAAATCATCTGTGTCTCAACTTAAGTTTTTGATGTACAGAAGAAAAACTTTTAAAATGTATTTGACTACTAACTTCAATATCTGTGACCAACATGAGTTGGTGAAGATTGATTTTCCTGTTTACTTGTGTTGTGTTTTCCTGCACACATGGTAATTTTTCCTTTTCATTCATGGTAATTTTTGATTTGATGACATATGCCATGTATTATACTTTTTTGGTGCTAGATATAGTCTTAAATTTTGTTCTGGAATTCAGGTAAGTTACATGCAAACAGTTTGATTCTTTGGGGTTTTATTTTTAAGATTTTTTTTTTATGTGGGATCATAGCAATCTACCATATTTATTTTGGTGTATTTCTTGACTTTTTAATCTTTTCTATTGATCTATATGTTTATCCCTTTGCTGCACTGTCTTGACTTCTGTACTTTTGTATCAAGTCTTAAATTGGCTAGGATGGCTCCTCCAAATTTATTTTTTTAATTATTAGCATTTATTCTGATTCATTTGCCTTTTTATATGCATTTTGGAGTCAGATTGTCTATATATACAAAGATGATTACTGGGATTTTGATCAGAATTGTGTCTATGATCATCTTGGAGGAAGGTTTAACATCTTTGTTACTTGACTTTTCCCATCCATTAACATGGTATGTCTCTCCCTTTATTTTGGTTTTCTTTGATTCCTTCACTAACCTTGTACTCCTTCTCCTCTTTTCTGGGATTCAGATGATAGGAATATTAGACCTTTTGTTATTGTCCCAAAAGTCCTGATTAAAAAAAAAAACAACAACAATTTTTCTCTTTGTTGCTCTGATTGAATAATTTCTGCTGAATTGATTTCAGGATTAATGGACATTTTCTTTGCTATCTCCATTGCGTTGTTGAGCCCATTCAGTGATCCAGTGAGGTTTTTGTTTGTTTGTTTTCTTTTTTAGCTGAGGTCTTGCTCTGCCCAAGCTGCAGTGCAGTGGGATCATGGCTAACCATAGCCTCGATCTCCTGGGCACAAGCAATCTTTTTGCCTCAGTCTCTGAGTAGCTGGGACTACTGGCGTGCGCCACCATGCCTGGCTATTTTAAAAAAAATTTCATCTTTTGTAGAGACAAGATCTTGCTATGTTGTCCAGGTTGGTTTTGGACTGCTGAACCCAAGCAGTCCTTCCAGCTCAGCCTCCCAGAATGCTGGGGTTGCAGGTATGAGCTAATGCACCCAGCCCTATCCAGTGGATTTTTAATTTCAGTTATATTATTTTTCAATTCTAACATTTTCATTTGTTTTTTTATATCTTATATTTCTTTGCTGAGTCTTTTCAGTTTTCCATTTGTTTCAAGAGTGTCCATGAGTGTTTTCTAGAGAATTAAAAAATATGTATACAATAGCTGCTCTAAAGGATTTGTCAGATAATTTCAATATCTGTGTCATCTTGATAATGGTGTCTTTGATTCTCTTTCCCCTACATCAGCTGAGGTTTTTCTAGTTTATCATATGTTGTGTAATTTGGCATTGTATGTTAAATCCTATGGAGAATGATGACATTTTTGTTTTAGCAAGCAATCAACCTGGATAGATTCAAACTCTTAGTGTGCCTTCTGTGTGTGGGTTGCAGTTCCAACATCTGTTAACTTTTCAAAATTTTTAGCAATACTGTTTGGATCTGGCTTATGTGTGTGCCACCCGGTGGCTAATCTGAAGTCTGGATGATGATCTGCTTGACCAGTTCTCAAATTCTTTGGTGTGCTTAGGATTAGATCCAAGCATGCTTAGGGGTGAGTCCAGGAGTTCATAAACAACTGTATGAGTTTGCTTTCCCATGATCCTCCCTCTTTACTGTCTTCCTGGTACTTTTTTTGCTCTTTATCTTATTTATTTATTTATCCATCCATCCTGTGTTTCCCCCACAGAAAGCTGAGGCTGCCTGCTTCTTCTACTGTTCCTGTGTTAAAGACAAAGTGATAGGGGTTGGGGGGACGAGATAGTGATAGAGGGAGATATAGATATAGAGAGACAGAAAGAGATGAGAGAGAGAGAGAGAGAGAGAGAGAGTCTATTTGCCCTATCATATTGGGAACATAGCATTATTTGAATGAGAAGACTACCCTTCTCTCAGTTTTGGTTCCTAAGGACTTCTGTTTCTGCATTTGCTTCTGACAACATGGACTTGCTTGGAGAAAAGGCTGTCCAAGAGAGAAAAAAAAGGGGGAAAAAAAAGGGAAAAAAGGTGGGGATTTCCCCATACATTACTCTTTCTGAGAAAAATACATGACTCTTTCTAAGCACTGAGAGTTTCCTTTCCTACTTCTGGAACCAGAACTAGAGAACCACTCATGGAGTCTTCTCTGTACCTGGGTGCCCACGTCTAAATTTTGAACTATACTGAGATCCCATCAGGGGATATAGGCAGGGAAAAAAGGTAACCTCATTGCTTCTTCAGTGATATTTCGAATTCTGGTATTCTTGATATCATTTAATTTTCAGAGTTTTTTAAAAAAAAAATCCAGCTTTTTAAAACTACACTTAGTGGGACACCAAGGTAGAGTGAGCCTTCTTCACCTTACCCCAAACCTGAAATTTCAGCTACATTTTTGTAGAAGTTGTTTGTATAATTCCTGAAACATCTATCATTCTAATATTGTTTATTCCATCTCTGATTCAAAGCAATAGTCATTTTCTATTTTCTTTCTTTTCGTCTGTTTTCCCCATATTCTAAAAAAGTTTCTCAAGTTTTTCTTTCGCATAAATCATTGAATATTTTAAAGGAAGTATTTCTACTTTTTACTGTGTCCAAGGAGATGTTAATGCTATTAATTAATCTTTAACAATTATTTTCATTAATTTCTTTTCAATAATTCCTCACCTCACCTCAGCTATCTCATTTTTTATCTCTTCCTGATTAATTCGTATCTCATGAGTTTCTGTTCCTCTTCCACAGTGGTTCAATCTTCTTGTATCCAATTAAGAATGTTGAAAAGTTTTCTAGAAATATCTTCCTACAAGAAGCCATTTTCATGGTTTTCTCTTGCTTTGGAACTTCAGGATGCTGCTTTTGCCTTTTTTGTTCTTTCTTTTCTTTTTTAAGTTTCTCCCTTTCAGAAGGGAGATTGTTTTAAATCTAGTGTCTGCTAGCTTCAATACATAAGTTCCAGTGACCTATATTTTCACTCACTTTTCAGTCAAATTTCCTTCTTATGTTGTCTCAGAGGTCAAGTTGATGTAGGAACCTCCTGGACAAATTTCCAGTGCCCAACGGGCTTTTCTTCAAGGTAAGATCAACAGATTTAACAAATAAAAATTCAGAGCACCCAGTTAAATTTGAATTTTAGAAATATTGGATATATCTCTATTAAAAATTACTTGTTCTTTTTTTTTCTTGTTCTTTTTCTGAAATCAATTTTAACCGCATGACTTACATTTTGTTTGGCAGCTATCATGCAGAATGATTTTGGCTATAATTAAATAGGACCACCTTCCATTCCTTCTAATTACCTCCTTAACAGGGGGATCAGAGAAAGTTCACAAAATATCATGATCGCCAAGTGGCATTCCCACTCATTTCTTCCTGTCTCTTTTTTCTCTATATGGGAGAAAAATATTTGAGACATTTTTCTGAGCAGTCACAGGTGGTTAAATTTAGGCTAAGAAAGACATGAGTGTGAGGCTTCATTCACTTTGATGACTCTTACATTTTTTGAGGTCCTCATGCCATTTTTAGAAGACCTTGCTTTAAAGTGGTGGATTAAACAAAAACCAGAGCCAATCTCCCAGAGGAGCGTTTGGAAGTCATGGTCTCTGATATGTAGACTCAAGAGGAAAAACAGTGTGAATGCCCTCCCTTAAAAAAAGACTGTTTGGTAAATAATAGAGATAGCAAGGGGATAGAGAAGAGTTAGATAGCATATTATCTTCAATGAACTCTCCAAGGACATTTGGGACAATTGTGGAAGGATGGGGACAAGCTCGGAGGAAGTGAAATAACTAGTTCGCTAAGATGCCAATAATTACATGCTCCAGAGTTGTATGTGCAGGTGCGGTGAGCTACAGGAAGAATAGGCTGTGTATGCCTGATAGCCAGGGCATGGAATGTAGCTGACTTACTTAGGTTTGAACAAATCTATGTTGAACTTTAAAGAATCCAAAATATTATATGTATGAGCTAGTGTTTAAGGCTGTGTCAGCACTACTGACAGACAAAGGGTTAATAGCCTTAATCTGTAAGGAATGCCTACCAATCAATAAGAAGAAGATAAGTCCATCAATTGAAAAATAGGCAAAAGACATGAATAAATAACAAAAGAAAAATACAAGTGGGTAATAAATGTATTAAAAACACCTAACCTTATCAGTATTCGATGATAAGCAAATAAAAACAAGATACTATTTTCTGCCTACTCAATTGGGAAACAATTTTAAAGTGGTATAAGTGGAAATATCCAGTATTGGTGAGAAGATGGGCACCCTTGCATACTGCCTTTGAGAGGCCAAACTGCTTCTATATTTCTGAAGATACATCTAGAAATAATTATATGCCAACAACTTTAAAAAGGATTTAAACTTTGGGTGAGGTAATAACACATCTGGGAATGTATCTTTAGGAAATCATTGTAGATGTACAAAAAGAACTCTACACAAGGATATTCTCTGCAGTGCAATTTACAATAAAACAACAACAACAACAAGGACACTGCCTATATGTTCTATAGAGCAGAAATGGAATGGGCAGACAGTGGGTAGAATGCTAGGGGCCATTAGAAATTGTGCTGCCAGAGAATGTTCAATCACACAGGAAAATGCTAAGGAGTCATTGTGAAGTTAGAAACGTGGATACATCAAAAAGTAGTATTTATATTATAAATATAATATTGTGGAAAAAAGATAACAGTATAGAAATATCCTCAAAGGAACTATATGCTAAGACAGCAGTCCCAACTTTTTTGGCATCGGGGACCGGTTTTGTGGAAGACAATTTTTCTACGGCTGAGGGTGAGGGGATATGGGGGCTGGGGGTCATTAGGCATTAGGAACGAGCAACTTAGATTCCTCACATATGCAGTTCATGAAAAGGGTTTGTGCTCCTATGAGAAACTAATGCCCCTGCTGATCTGACAGAAGGTGGAGCTCCACTCCCCCTCTGCTTACCTCCTGCTGTGTGTCCTGGTTTCTAATAGGCCACCAACAGGTACCTGTCCACGGCTCAGGGGCTGGGGACCCCTGCTCTAAGATGTAAGCCATAGGCAATTTTGGGTAGTAGGATTATGAGTGATTTAAATTTTCATATATTTTAACCTATATTAATTTCTCTTTTTTTCAAAGAACAAACATTGCCTTTATGGTCACAAGAAATGAATAAACACTATTAAAATATATGCATACATACCTATATCAAATTTCAGTAAGAAACAGAAAAAAGTAAAATAATTATTCAACAACTTGTGCTGATACGGTAACTGCTTAAGTTAATATTTAAGTTTTCAACTGGTTACTAAGGCATTGTACACACATAGTTCAATAGGACTTTTGTCTTTGGGTATTTTTTTTTTTTTTTTGAGTTGGAGTCTCACTCAGTCGCCCAGACTGGAGTGCAGTGGCTGCTTTCGGCCACCGCAGCCTCACCTCCTGGGCTCTGGCGATCCTTCCGCCTCAGCCTTCCGAGTAGCCGGAACTACAGGCGCGTGCTACCACGCCCGGCTGATTTTTTGATTTATTGTAGAGATGAGGTCTCGCTGCCCAGGCGGGTCTCGAACCCACGGGCTCAGGCAATCTACTCAACTCAGCCTCCCAAAGCGCGGGATTACAGGCTGAGCCACCAAGCCCGGTTTATTCTAACTATTTTTTAAAGATAAAGAGAAAAGTAGTACTTAAGAAACTAGAAAAATAAAATACTATATATAAAAATAATCTAGAAAAAGGAACCTAAGAGATATTATTTGAAATTAATATAAAAAAAGAAGTTGAGGAAAGCACAAATAAGTACAAATGTTGCCTCTCTGAAAGATTTTTCTTTTTTTGAGTTGGAGTCTCACTCTGTCGCCCAGACTGGAGTGCAGTGGCCACTCCCAGCCACCGCAGCCTCGACCTGCTGGGGGCTCCGGCGATCCTTCCGCCTCAGCCTTCCGAGTATCCGGAACTACAGGCATGAGCTACCACGCCCGGCTGATTTTTTGGTTTATTGTAGAGATGAGGTCTCCCTGCCCAGGCGGGTCTCGATCCCGCGGGGTCAGGCAATCCACTCACCTCAGCCTCCCAAAGGCGCGGGATTTTAGGCTGAGCCACCGAGCCTCCGGTGTCTTTGGGTATTTTGAAGCTGCTGACTACAGCCAGGTAAACGTTACTTATCATGACACGTATGTTCTATAAATTCCTTTACATTCTTCAAGCTAGGTAGAATGCCTTTGCTTCTCTGTGCTATTCTTGGGTCAGTCTGCTCCATGCAGCTTTGGGCACTTTGTGACTTGACTGATTCTTCTTGAATTTGGTGGCCTAGGTCTGTGGCTGACATATAGCAGGTGCCCAAAGAATGTTGATTGGATGGTGAGCAAATGAATAAATGAAGATAGGAAAATGGTTATCACTGGATAGTGTCTCAGCAAATGAAACGTAGTACCCTTACAGGAATGGCGGTGATGTGAGAGTTTTAACTACAGACTCTGTAATTAGAGAGACACTAGCCATTGACATTACCCTGGGGTTAAATATGGGTTTTGTTGCTTAGATGCTGGATAAGTCACTTACCTTATTTGACTTTACGTTTCCTGATCTGTAAGATGAGGCTGACGTTAACTATCCTGTAAGGATTAAAAGCGCTAATGAATGCACAGAAAGGAATTCCTACAGTTCCTGATGCATAATTTCCACTCAATTAATTGTAACTAATAATGATAGTCATCATAAGTGACATCATAATGGATAAAATGTTATGCAAAATCCTAACCCAATTGGTTTAATGGGTGTCCTTCTTTGCTTTTTGAACATACTGCCATGGTTTGGATATGCATTCAACCACCAAAAGGCGTCAAAGACAGGAGAGCCATCTCTCACTACCCCTTCCTCTACTTCTTTCCCTCCAGCAAATCCCCCAGTTCTAAAACTTTGAGGCTCAAGATCTGACTTAAGTGATTCACCTCCTATCTTGACCTCACATCCTGCTTTACGCCTGTTTTGCATTCAAAGTAGCTCAAAGAATGTGGATGCAGCTTACCCTTTGCCCCATGTTTTTTTCTTATTTCATTCTAGCACCGGAAACTGGCAGACAGGACCGAATCCCTTGCTTGGCCTTTTGGTTGGTACATTTGGGAAAGAGGACAGACCCGAAGCACCTGGCTGGTAAGAGAAAAACTGTGTCCTTGTCTGCAGGAGGCCCACCAGCTGTTTGTAAGTGGACACTTGGATAAAATAAGATCTTAACTCAGCATTCTGGTCTCCTGCAGTCTTAGAGAAATGGAATTGTGGATGTGAATCCAGCAGGGCCCACTGAGGCCTTTCTCTGAGGCACTTGTTTTCTTTGTTTGAATTTCAAGGTGAAAAAAGTCAGGATTCAAGGATAACTATGAAAGATCAACTGGTAAATGTTTTCACAGTGAAAGAAAAAGAAAGCCAATGAATGTTAAAACCTTTTTTTGAAGCAGAACAGAAACAAAGCTTTTGATTCTTTATCACGGAACAACAAAAATCTTCTCATGATCCATACATAGTCCGAGAGTTTCTATGTCCCTCTGTGTGTCCACGTGTGTCCACATGCCCACGCACAGACACACAGGATCGGACTCACACACTACCTTTTCTCTAAAAGCTGTATTTTCCCACCTACAAATTTCTTTCTTTCTATTTATTTCCTTTCTTTTTTCTTCTTCTCTCCATTTTTTTGATATTTCAAAGCTGGCAGTTCAGGAAATGGCTGGAACTGCCACATCTCTGTTCTTGCTAAAGAAATCAATGCTAATCCTATTACTGGCAGTTATCACCTATCCCAGAACTCACAGCTGAAAGAGAAAAAAAAACACACTGAGATGTCAAAGTAAGGGGAAAAAAGGGCTGGGAAGGAGGGGGGCGCCCTTCATTCACTTTCAAATAGCGATTGTTTTTCTCTCTCTTCTTTTTTGATCATCTTTTTTTTTCCCTCATGTTAACAGAGAGACCAAACTACAAAACACCTGTGCTCACACAGCATTACGGGTCTGATTGAAAACCACATGAGTCAGAGAATGGGCTCTAATTTAGATTTATCTTTCTCCAGCATGCCTTGACAAAGCACTGATAAAGAATATCTATCATGGCTCTCAGTTTTATTCATAACAATAATAATGACACACACCATTTAATGGTCACTGCGGGCAGTGTGCTAGGTGCTTTCTGCAAATCATCTTATGTCATACAACACGCCTCTAAGCTAGGAATGATCAGCTTTCCCATTTCAGAGATTTAGAGACTTAGACGTGAGGTTTCTCATTTGTGCCTAGTCGCATAGGTGGGAAGAGGTGGAGGCTGGTTCTGCATGCCGACCTGTTGAGTATGGTCTGGTAGCCAGGCTCCTTCTCTGCCTCCAGCCTTCCTCGGCAGGGCAGTCTCGAAAGTTGACAGGGAAGCATTTAAAATGGAATGTACCGTTTCTGAGCTTTCAGGAAGGGGTTCAGAAATTCAGACAAACTTGACACTTTGGGTTCCTCCCGTCCGACAGTGAAGGCCGATCTCATATAGGCGTCTCTCATTCCTGCCTTTGAGATCCAGTCCCATCACCAGATGGACACAGCAATATATGCCTCGGAATGTTTACAAAATAACAGGATGAGCGAATTCACTTGTATCAACAAGCACCAGAATCCTTAAACTGACAACCTACACACACTCTGAGGCTGAGGCTTAAATTTTGAGCAGCTAAGTTAGACACAATTACAACAATGTAGATGTCACCTGGAAACTTGTTAAAATTCTAAAATAAAAGGGTGCGGTGGCTCACACGTGTAATCCCAGCCCTTTGGGAGGCAGAGGCGAGAGAATTGCCTGAGCCTGGGGGTTCGAGACCAGCCTGAACAACATGGTGAGACCCCCATCTCTAAAATAAACCAAAAAAATGAGCTGGGTGTGGTGGCACATGCCTGTGATTCCAGCTACTTGGAAGGCTGAGGCAGAAAGATTGCCTAAGCCCAGCAAGTCGAGGCGGCGGTGGTGGCCACGAGTGTGCCACTGCACTCGTGACAGAATGGGTGACAGAATGAGACGCCGACTCAAAAAAAAAACAACACTGGTCTATGATCGTCTCTGCCCTGTTGAAGCAACCATCCCTAATGGTAGGACCCTTTGCTTTCCTCTGTGTCCTGCACCCAGCACAATGCTAGGCATATGATGGGAGCTCAAAACATGTTCAACGAACGATTGAACAAATGAAACATCTACTTTGCCAACTGATGGGAATGGACAACTTGCGGGGAAAGACATCCGGTAACCGTGATGTGGTTGGTCCAAGAGCAATTGAAGAGACGCATACACTCTCTTGTCTCCAGGAATACTGGTAAGCTTTTTGCTACTTTGTTCGCATCTGGTGTCCCTGAGATATTCATTGCTTCACCAGTCCATCAATCCATTCACTGATGTGTGCTGTTGCCAGAAAGTGTGCTGAGCAGGTAACCACAAGGAAAGGCAGGGATACTTTATGACTTCGGGAGAAAATGGCATTTACTCCTCTAGGGGAGAGGATGGAGAAATAACTTGTTCTCTGGATAGTTAAATGTCTTGTGCCAATAAGAAGGAGTGTTCTGGGCTGAATTCCTGTTCCCCATGGACTATTTTCCCCCAAGATAAGAATGAATAATTATAATAAAAGTTGCCAGGAACTATATTAAATGCTTTACATAAATTATCCAGTTCAATCCTCCTGTGCCCTATCACCATTTTGCAAATGTGGTTACTCAAACCCTGGAATGGCGTCACTGGCAGAACTAGAATTTGAACACAAGTTTTCCTGGTCTGGGAGCTAATATTTCTAACCACTGCCTAATTCTGATGTCAAATTAGTAATATATTTCATTTTATTCTTGGTTTCTTCGATAGCAGGGATAAAAGTATTAATGTATAATAGGGACAAAAATGATTACTGTATCAATTCTTGCAATCTCCCCTTCTGCCTTTTGCTTCTGAGGAGAAAGGATATTCTTCTTTGTAGTATAGAATTCAGGAAAAAATAAAGTAAAAGATCCTTTGAAATCAAAGATACCAGAGAAGCTAGAGGGAAGTCACAGTAAGAAGCTAAAAGAGACCATAGTTTGAGAGAAACAGAGAGGTAGACGGATCGTGGATGTTGGTCACATGATATTCACGAGTGTGTTTTAGGGTTGGGCATCACGTATAGGAAAGACAGAAATATCTGAGGTCCAGCTGTATTCTGTGTAGAGGACACTGAGAGATGCAGTCCTGGAGGGAGAGAAGCTAAAACATTTTTTTACTTTAATTAAATTGCACATCTTTGACAGTTTTTGGAGACACCTGGCACAATTTAAAATAGTTTGCATAGTACAAAGAATGAACCACATGGGGCCATGAGATTTATTCAGGTTATATTCCTAATTATTTCTTATGAATTTTCAATCCCTGATTCAGACAGTCTAGTATTTAATAGGCATGAGCTGTAGGTGAGGCCTCTGTGAACTCTGTTGGTGATGCCGAAAGATTTTCTTTTATGTTTTATTTGTGTCTGTAATTGCTATAGGGAACATATTTCAATGTTTAATCTAATTTATTTTATTACAAAATTGTCTTGAGAGCTTGAGTGATAGAAAACAAAGTATTGCCCCCAGGACATTTTCCTTGAGCTTCTGCCCAGTTGGACTGGTTTTAGACGCCCACCACCTCACCCATAACATGATCCAGTAGCGAGAACTTTGCACGGGGCGTCAGGGCCGGGGTAAAATGAGCCAGAGTCCACAAGGCTGGGCATGATCACATTTCCTCACGCAATCTGGAAGTGCTGCCTTACTCAGTTCTCTTAATTTCAAAAAACCAAATAAGAAGAAATTTATCATACCAGTGTTAAATGCATATGATTGCCTTCATGGGGAAGATCTAATTCTCAGGACACAGAGGCAGGAAATGCTGTTAAGTGTGACAAGCCCAAAGGCCATGCTGATCACTGCGATGCATTTGATTTAATCCTGGATGTTGGGGGACTTAGGAAGCTCAGCTCAGTTGATGGCCCAAGCTCTCCCAACAGCTTATGAAATGCTAATATAGTTAGTTGGATGATCTCATCTCAGTCAAGAGTGCAGAGAAGATCCAGGCTGTTATATCTTCATCATCCCAACCATCCCACCAGCTGAGATTGACAGTGTTTCAACATTATTCACCTGGATCATCCATTTAATTACCAGCACCACCACGACCAACCAAACCAAAACAGCAACTTTTCTGGGCGATTGAGTACTACTCAGTTTTTCATTCTCTCTTACATTCACTATCAGAAGAGCTTCCTAATTGTTTTCTTAACTCTTGTCTTCTGCTGTCTCATCTTTCCACCCCAAGTCTATTTTTCATACTAATATCAGAGTGAAAATATCATGAAAATAACAACAAATCCTATGTGCTATTCCTTTGTTCTACGGCTCCCTACTGACTACATGACCGAAGCCATAATTCTTTGAATGGATTTGATGGACCTTTGTACCCTGGCTCCGACTTCTCTTCCAATCAACAACAGCAACAAGCTGTAGGCTGGGTTTTCCTGTAGGCAATGGTTACTCTTATACATGCTACAGCAGGGGAGTTCCATAATCAGGCTGGATCTTAGCCAAAAGGCCAAGAAGTGGTTCGGACTCGGGTTTTAGATGGAGCACTCTGATGGCCAGAGTAGAAGACAGATTGGAGGAGGAGAAAGTTGAAACAAGGAAAGGAGTTAAGGAGGGAGAAACTGGTAAAATCACCCAGCTGAGAGAGACCCAGGACTCCTTTCCTGTAGCTGGGGATTTTCTATAGCAGGGAAACTTACTGATCAATCTGGCTCATGAAATCTGGCAGATGTCTATAATTTTTCCTAGCTAGATATCGTGAACACTAAGGCACGGATGTCTCCAGCCAAGCTTTATAGAAGTAGGTCTAAACCAGCCTTATGCAAGCAAGCAAGATTCTTCCCGGGCTTAGTGCCTTCTCAACACTGTAACAACCCTCGAAATATGGTAGAACACCAAGCACCATCACAAGAAATGACAAGAGAAATCAGTTCCTAGTGTGACTTTTACCTTTAAACTCGGCAGAGCTCTTCTATCTCTTCCTTGTGAGACACTGGCATCTTCTGACAACTCAACCGCAGCAAGTACCAAATTATGCAGAGGTTGTAAGACATTTTGATTCTAGCGGGAAAACTTGTTTTCTCAGCCTTATCAACAGGCCGGGTGAACCACACAATGATAAAATCCTCTCATCCAATCAGGGGAAAGGAGGAGACAAAAAGCATTTTAAGGCAAAGCATATTCACTGTCATCACACAATGGCTCTGTTTAATAGATAATGAAATTGATGAGGACTGAAGCATCTGGGAAAACAAGAAGGAGGAAAGAGAAAACAGAGCAACTTGATCCTGTCCTCTCATTGCTTAGCATTCTGCATTCCGATTGGCTTCTAGTTTAGCCAACCGAATGATGCCATTCCCATTCTATGATATTCAGAGAGAAGAGTATCTTGGAATAGGAATGGCTGGTTTTTGGACAAGTCGAACTGAAGTGCCTATAAGCCAGTGGTCCTCAGACCAGCATCATCTCATCTGGGAACGCAGGAGAGATTCAAATTCTTAGGCCCCATCTTAGATCTGTTGGATCATCCACTGGGAGGTGGGGCCCAGCAAACAGGGTTCCAACATGTCCTTTTGGTGATTCTGATGAATGCTAAAAATTGAGAACGTCCGCACTCAGACATTTCAGTGGAGCTGAACATCTCACTGGGTGAAGGAGCCTGAAGCTTGGAAGTTCTGGCGCACAGATCTGAGAGTCATCAGTGTGTCGCCGTTGGAGTGAGGGCTGGAGCCTCACTTAGGAGGACAGTGCAGAATGAAAAGAAAGGGCTGGAGCCACCCTTCTCATCTTTATAGACTTCCACGTATTTTTCCCTTTTTTGGCAATACACTGTGTTTAAATCAGAAGGCTCTTTCCCTGAAGGTTTTCAAGGCAGCAAAGGAAAGAGAATGCAAAAAGGTGAAATCTTGAGGCAGAGGCAGGATCAAGATAAAAAATTGTTTGAGTGGGGCAGATTAAAGCATGCTTAGGCAGAACCCCTATATACATATTATTTAGACTTTGTGACAATCCTGTGAAATAGTTGTTATGTTCCTTCCGATGATGCTGAGTATCTGAGCAGGTAAGTCATTGATCTAAGGCGACACCTAGGTGGAGCCAGGATTTTGCCTCGGGATGTGTGGTACCAAGCCCTTCACTCTTTCCACAAAGCAAAGCAGTCCACTATACTCTGCTCTTGGTCCCTGAAGTAGATTGTTACCGAAATGGCCCCAAATAAATCACACCTGCCAGTATCTGACTTTTGTGATGTCCCCTTTCTTTCCCTCATGTTGACTCTGGGAACATTGCCAAAAAGGATGCAAGCAGAGGCTTACAAAAAGCACCACGGGCGCTCGCTCTTCTCTCTTGCTGTTTTTGGGACCCCTCTGCACACGAAAATCTCAGGTTAGTCTGCAGGAGACAGAGACCCGGCCGACAACTAGCACCACCTGCCAGATGTGTGAGTGAGGCCATATTAAACCACTCAAGCAAATTGCCTGACGATGGCAGCCACCTGAGCGATCCCAGGTGAGGTCAGCCAAAATTGTGATCCACAGAAATGTGAACAAATGAATATTTCAGCCACTAGATTTTTGGGGTGTTTTGTTATATAGTGATAGCTATTTGATACAGGCCCATTTCTATGTGGTGGGGGTCAAGAAAGTCTACTCAATCAGACTTGTGAGCTTTTGTTTCTTGGATAGTCTTACAGTAGGAACCCAATTTACCTGTGACTCTCAAAATATCCAATCATATATTTGAGGGTTCCTCAAAATCTCTCGAGATTCCTACTCAGCTTCTTAAGCTTTTCTAAATGCAGATGAACATGGGTTATTCAGTCATGACTCTTCTGTGTCCACTTTTCCTCACAAAGAAAAGACTCACTCAAATACAGAACATGCCCAGTAGATTCTGATAATAATTACTGTATTTTTTTTAAAATAAGGAGAGTGAAAATAAATATTTTCTGTGAGAAGATTCGAAATTTTGATAAATCCTTCCAACACAAAATACCTAAACTTTTTCAATTAAATGTAATAATAAAAAAGCCTTTTGAATTCACTCTTGAAGTTAAAATATGGTAAGGAAAAACTGCATAGGCCCCAAATTAAAAAGAAAATAGAAACCAGAGAAGGATATGCAGGATAAAGAGTAACAGCTTAGAAGCTTGCAAAGAGGTAGGACCCTTACGATGTCATCTGCTTGGGCCAAAGAAAGACTAGACAACAAGAAATCTTTCTCTAAGCCGGGCTCGGTGGCTCAGCCTGTAATCCCGCGCCTTTGGGAGGCTGAGATGAGTGGACTGCCTGAGCCCGCGGGTTCGAGACCCACCTGGGCAGGTGATACCTCATCTCTACATAAAATAAAAAAATTAGCCTGGCATGGTAGCACACGCCTGTAGTTCCGGCTACTCGGAAGGCTGAGGCAGAAGGATCACCGAAGTCCAGCAGGTCGAGGCTGCGGTGGCCGGGAGCGGCCACTGCACTCCAGTCTGGGCAACAGAGTGAGACTCCAACTCAAAAAAAAACCAAAAACCAAAAAAAAAAAAAAAAAACTTTATTAGAGGGAGACAACAAGGACACGATAATTTTGATCTAGGCTCTAGGTAGAAAAAAGTCTGCCTTAAGCATTCATAACTGTTAGTAAAAAAGTAACTGTTGTTTTAAGTCACCGAGTTTGAGATGGGTTTGGCGTTCAAATTTAGACTTCCTCCATGGTCCGGGAAAGCCCAAATTGATAAAGCAGCCTAAACTGGTTCTGGAATGCCACATTATTATACTAAAATTATAATGAAACATAGAATGGTGACTGTGAAGACGTGATGCAAATATACAGATAATAAATATAGTTTTGTTATCCCAGGAGATTTGGAATGTAGACATAGAGTTTATATATATATATAAAATCTGTGATTGAACTTGCTGTATGGTCTTGAGCAAGGATGTAATCCTCTCTGGGCGTTGGCTTCTTCATCAGGTAAAGGAGAGGCCACTTTTGGTCCTAGCTTCTCCTGGTTCTATGGTCCCATAAAATTGTAGGCTCATGAATATATGACATAGTACTACAGGGTTCAGGGAATAAAAATATCAGATCTTATTTGGTCGCCGTTTCTGATTTGCAAAGCCATTAGTGCTGGCTCATTTTCACTACCCTGTGTTTCCACCAACCGGAAATAGTTGACTTTTCTCTTTCTTGTCTGATGTGTCTTGGTGTCTGGGTGGCACAAGTCTGCCTACTATAGTTTCCTTGTAGATGACTGGGCAGAAAGCTCTCTTAGGCTTTGGGGCCAGGAATACCTTAGCTGACTTAGGAAGTTATGTCATGCATACTTTTCCCCCAAGGGCACTTCATATGGATACCAACCGGATGGAGATTTAAGCAGGCACGCAGGTTTCTCTGGATATGAAGTTACAAGGCAAAGATGGTGGGAAGGACTTTTGTTCTTTTAAAAAAATATTCAAAAATAAAGAACAGAAATTTATTTTCTCACAGTTCTGGAGGCTAGAAGGACTTTTGTTTCTAACGAAGAGGCCGACCAGGTACCACAGTCATCTGGGCAGCATCTGATGTCTGATTTTTGATGAGATCCCTGTCTCCCATCCCTAGATAGAGCTCTCTCCTTGTCTTCTGGGCTAAGCAAGTGATCCAGGCTAAAGAGAATCATCACGTAATGTTGTCCTCGACTCAGGGATTGGCAGAGAGGTCAATCGTGTGACCTAGGCTTAAACTATCGAGCCCATCCCATTTTCCTGGCCGCAGCAGTTGGTTCCAGGACGGACATATGACCCAATCAGAGGCTTAATCTCGTTATCGTGTGTAGCATGTTGTAATATGAGACTTCTGAGAATGCCTGAGCAGGGACAGGTGGGGTTCTGCTTCCACTGACTCGAAAGGGCGTAAACAGAACTGCGGTGGCGACTTTCCACCAATGGGGAAGACCTGAGCTGAGATCTGTGCCAACAGAGAGCTACCTGCAACCTGGGAGGGGGAAACTGTGTCCTAATGCTACCCCTTGAGCTCCTACCCAGACACACATGCACTTTGACTTGATGCGCTCACGAATCCCCTTTCAGTGAGCTTGTGTTTTCCTGTCGGTTTGAATTGTTCTGTCTCCTGAAGCCTAGATAGTCTTGAATGGTAGAGGAAGCTTCTTCCTCCTATGACTCCACCCCTCAGCTTCCATCCTGCCCTCGTTTGTGGTCCCCTGGCTTCCTACTTGCTAGAAAGTAGCCCTTGGAGGCAACCCCTTCGGGTCCTCTCCCATGGAGGGAGCTTTTCTGTCCTCTCAATAAATCCTGCTTTAGAAAAAGAAAGAAAGTAGTCCTTGGGCCCAAGGCAGCTTTATAAATTTGTTTGCTGCAGGGGAGTTTCTGTATCGGGCGGACAGTCAGAAAAGTAAAGCAGCATGCCATTCCAATTAGATATCGCTCCAATTTACAACTCCTGGTCAAGAGTTATTTTCATTACAGAACTTAATTTCCCGATGATGCAAGTGGAGTGGAGACCAGGGGCAGAAGATAGCTTAGCGCCCACAAAACCAGCAAGACAACGGTTGTAGATAGAAAGGAAGGAAAGCTGGAAACCATCGTCGAAGATGGAATACAATCCACAAAAGTGATTTCATTTAATCTCTCTGATCACTTTGCTTTTATCTGCACTTTGCAAATGAGGCCTCCGAGGGGGTAACTACCTTGTCCAAAGTAATAGAGACTATATTGATGCAGTTATATGGAGTCTTAAGCTCCCTGCTTTCTCACAGTGTTGCCATCTATAAGTGAGATAAAGGGGAACTAGATTAGGCTGATGGAGGTTCTGAGAGAGGTGATGGGAGGTGAAACATTAAAGCTGTTTCAGAGAAATAGAGCATCTTCCCAAATTTTGAAGTCAATCTTGTAATCGTCTGCATGCATACAGCATTGTTTGAGAGCCAGCACCTCAAGCTTTAGAACAGAAAATGTCTGGATTTCCATCTTTGCCACTCTCTATAACAGTGGTCTGTTGGGGAGATTTGTCCATTTCTCTGTGTCACAAGGATTTGAGATAATGCTTATGAAGCCCCCCAGACTGTAGCCATCACACGGTAGGTATTTACTTTGCGAAATTATATATTTAATACATAACTCAGAGAATGATTACTGCTGAGCTATTATCCTTTTGAGTATATTTCACATATTTCTTTATATTATACTGAATTGCCTCAGATCATCACCTCTGTCTTGGTGGAGCTCCTTATCTTTGTGGAATCAGAGAAAGTACCTTCAGAATGTTGACATGAGAGGTCAGGGGTAGCAAGTGAGGAATTTCAGAGATAATCCTGCCCTTCCTTTTCTTCTGCCAGACTCTGTTTTCAGTGGGCTCAGAGTAATTTATACCTCTAGTTCAGTTAAAGTATGTGGTATCACTTAGACACCGCAAATATAACACCAGTTTTACTGCAACCTAATTGTAGAGTGACAAGGAATAAATCTAGAAGATACATATGGTATGAAACGGCCAAGTGTGCTTCCCTTTTATAAGAGCCACACAGAGAGAAACGTCATGCTGAAAGAGAAGAATGGCTGAGGTTATAACTTGTGCAGATTCATGTATAAATAATACTGAGGACTCCTAGGATATCTGCAACCTAATCAGTTGCCCATTAACATATTGTAGGGTAAATGTAGGTCTGTAATTATTGCATGCTGCTAAAACCACCTTTGATTTCATTTAAAATCCTGGATAAATGATCTGTAGTACATCTTTGGAGACTTTGTCAACCTTTTAAATTGAGAATATATATTTATAACTAAAAACTACTGATTCATGGAAATAAATAAAAGTGCAAGATTCTGAAACTGTTAATGGAGCTTGAAAAAAACCCTCACAAAATATCCACAGTTTAGAATCAAGGGATCATGACTGCATTAAACATTAAATAAGGAAGCCAAAAGATCACCCCGGAATGCAAACTCCTGTGCACTGAAAGGTTTATTTTGCAATAGCCCCAGATTTCAAGCCCGAAACCCAGAAAATCATGGTTGTCAACCAACACGTATTGAGCACTATAGTAGGCATGTTGAACTTCGAATAATTGAATTGCACATTTAAAAAATAATCTGTCTTTTGTGACAGAAATCAGGCAGTTTCTGGCATAATTTGACAGCTGCGTGCTGCCTTCTGCCTTTTCCTGTCAGCACGACGTGAGGCAATGCAATTAAAATCTAGGCGTGATTTGTTTTGACTGCTGAGATTTTTCTCTCTTCTCTCTTATGTAGAATACATATTTAGCCACACGTTATGTTTTGCTATTGAAGAAATGCAACATGTATTTTCAGTAATTTTATGTTATTAGTGCCAATAGAGACACCCTTGAAAATTGAACCCAGAGTTTAGAAGTGCAGTAGCACTTAACATCCCGCCTGGGGCTCCTCTTTCTCTGAAGTTACTTAATTCCCCCCCTCCCAAAGACAGCAGCCAAGCTGTCCCAGACTGACAATGCCCCCTCATGGTAGCATCCTGGTCTTGTGGACTCACTTTCTGCCTCCTCCCCTGTCTTCTCTAAGGCCTCGTTCGCTGCAGTTCAGTGCTGGCAGTTCAGCCCAGCAATACCTTTCCCTCACATACTGACATATTTTCTATAATCAGGAACCACGCTCCTGTGTCCCAGCTGCATCCATACATATGTATTTCCTTCATTTCTTTCCCAATTACTGCACAGAAATATACACGTTAAGACTTTCTTATCTAGTTCCTCTTTCTTTTTGTGATTGGTACAAAATCACCCCAAAGAGAAACCTCCACCCAAGAAAAGAAAGTATAATTAGATACAAAAGTGAAATGTTGCAGAGATATGAATATTTAGGTTTTCAGCCAACCCATGTTTACATTCAAAATCTTTACATCCTCTTATAAATGTTCTTTATGTCGGAATTCAAGAGCTAAATTCTTAATTATCTTTCAGTTTTGTTTTTGACAACAACTACACAGCTCTGCATACTACTAGAATTGTGAAAAGTTGCTACTCACTCTTTTATTGTGTGTTTACTCATACAGTAAATAATGAAGTGGAGGAAAAAATTACAAATTATATATATTTTTTCTCTCCTAGGGAAACATGTTTCTCAATTTCTTCAACTTAGTTGCCATTCAAACATTAGAAATATAACATCTTGAGAGTGGGAACTATTCACCGTAGTCTGCAGGAAACCTTTAATTTAAATATTTTGGGAAAAAGCAACCATTTTTTTTATCTTCATGCAAAATATTCTCCTCTGCCACACGACTAAGTTCATTCTCTTAAAAATGTAATTTGAATGGATAATACATTTACAGTATACATATGTGTATATTTATAGTGTGTGTATACACACACGCAAATACCTCTTTTTCATTGTCTCTCATATACCCAGTTCCTTATCATCACCCAACAGACATGAAACTATCCTTAGTTTATGTTTCCTTCTAGACTTTTTATAAATAAATGAAGAATAATATACATTCTAATTTTCCTTTAAAAAAATAAAAAGTAGCCTATAATACACACCATTCTACCCTGGATTTTTTATTTAAAATACAAAGGGGCACCCAAAACCCATGGAATTTATTTATAAAAAATTGTATATTGATTCTTACATGTTTAAATGTCAGTTACCTTCAAAGTACTCTCCGTTTGATGCAATACACCTATCGAGATGCTTTTTCCACTGTTCAAAACAGTTTTTGAACTTGTCGATTTTGGTGTCTTTTAGTGCCTTGATTGTTGTTTTTGTTTCAACTCTTCCACATTGGCAAGATGTTTCCCTTTGAGGACTTTTTTCATCCAGGAAAACAAAACAAAACAAAGCAAAAGTCTCTTGGGAAGAGATTGGGTGAATACGGAGGTAGCGGGGCCATGCTGTTTTTGTTCAAAAACTTGAATATTCAGCTTGTAAATCATCCATCATGAAATGGGCAAACATGTTGAAAAAATCTCCAAGAAAAAAAAAATTCCCTGAGCTGAACATAGCCTCTCACAACAACTCTAGCTGGTACGCTGATGCCAATGGGTTCTTGGAACACTTACCTAGCAGGGAAAGCCTGTGCTATAAGGGATCCTCCCTTCCAAAAATACTTCCACTTTTTGGGGGGTCATCCCTTGTATATAACCTAGAAATGTTTCCCAATTACCTAAACATTTTATAGAATATGTTTTCAATCTTTTTTTTTTTTTTTTTGAGAAAGACATAGCATTCCACTGAATGCCGTATTTACTTAACCAGTTTTCTATTGATGGGCACTTATGTAGTACACAGTCTTCTGTTATTACAAAAAATGTTGCAGAGAACAACTTAGTATATTTCATATTTGTGTATAAGTATATCCTCAAGATAAATATCCAGAAGTGAAAGGGTCAAAGGGTCTGTACAGTTGTGAGTTTGTTAGATATTGCCAAAATGCCTTCCATAGGCACTACTCCAATTCATATTTTCATCCATTATGTAGGAGGGTGCATGCTTTCCCTAAGATCTTCTCAGTAGAATTCATCTTTACCTTTTGAATTTTGCCAACCTGATAAGTGAAATATGCTATCTCAGTGTAGTTTCCATTTGTATAGTTTTTATTAGTAGTAGAATTAAGCATTTTTTCACATGGTTGAGAGTCATTTGAATTCCTGTTTTGAGACTGTCTGTTCTTATACTTTGCCCATTTCTGTGTTAATGATCTTTTTCTCACTGATTTCTAGGAGTATACTTCATGTATGAGTAGTTTAGCTCTTTTATCTAGTAACATATTTTTTCCATTTCCCTGTGTCTTTTGGTTATATTTTTTCTATGCTGAAGTTTCATTTTAGTTAATTTTTTCTTTCACTTTTTTATGGCTTCTGGATTTTGAGTCTTAGGAAGTCATCCTCACTCCAAGGTAATGAAGACATTCTCTTGTATTTTTTCTAGTACCTTTTTTGTTTTCATTATTTACATTTAAATCAATGATACATTTGAAATTTATCCCAGTAGATAGTGTGAGGCATAGATAAACTTAATTTTTCTCCAACTGACCATGAAGTTTGTCAAATATCATCTGTTAAATAGCCCATCTTTCCTTTTTTTGTTCAAATTTTTTTCTCCCACTGAGATGCCACCTTTATCATATACAAATTTCTGTGCATACTTGCGCCTATTTCTGCAGCCTCCTGTTTCATTGATTAGTCTGTCTATGCATGCTCCATAGTTTAATTATTGAGACCTTATTATATGTTTTAATATTTGTTAAATTAGTATATCTTCCATAGCTAGTTTTGTTTAACATTTTCCTGGCTAATCTTGATTTCTTTCCCATATGAATTTAGAATAAGCTGGCCTAGTTTTTTTTTAATGGACATATTTATTGAGATGACATTCTATTTGTAAATCAAATGAGAGAGAATTAATGTCTTTATGATGCTGAGCATTTCTATCTAAGAATATGCTAGATGTCTCAATTCATTCAAGCCCTCTTTTGTATAGATCTGGCAAATTTATTTGTTTATTGCTAGGTATGTACATTTTTGTTATTATAAATGGAATGTTTTCTTTCACTATATCTTATAACTGCCTGTTGTGTTTTATGAAAGCTATTGATTGCTATATAGCATTTATACTCCACTATTCTAAAGAAGACTCTTATTGTTCGGAGTGGTTTTAAATCCAAAACAAAATTCTTGACTTTTAGCCCCCCACAAACGTATAATCAAAAATAGCGATATGTTTAACTTCTCCTTTCCACATTTTATAACTCTCTCCCATACAATTATATTGACCTTTAATACAATATTAATTGTACATTGTATCTTCAGTATAATATTAAACACTGATGCTAATAGAGGGCGTCTCTGACTTTGTTTCTGACTATAAAGGGAATAACTCTAGTGAAGAGGTTCTCAACCTTGGCTGCACATTAAAATAACCTGCGAGCTTTTAAAAATCTCAATGTCTAAACCTTATCCCAGACTGCATAATCAGAATCTTTGGAGGCAGGACCCAAGCATCAGTACAATATTGTTTAAAGCTTTTCAAGTGATTCAGTCTGCAGCCAAGATTGAAAACTAAACCTTTAGTGTTTTTATCCTTTAAGCACAGTGTTTGCTTTTAAACTGAAATAGGTAAATTTTATCATGTTAAGAAATTAACATAATTATATTATCCATAGATTTCAATTTTATTGAGATTTTAATAATAACTTCTAAATTTTGTCAAATGTGAGGATTACATGTTTTTTCTCCCACAAAACTATTAATATAATGAATTATATTATAATTCTATTACCACTATATAAATATAATGAATTATATTAATGAATTTTCTAATTTTTTTTGCAAATTCATAAGTGAGATTGACACACTATTTATTTTGTGTGAGAAATTATTGACAGGTTTGACATCAATATTATACTCATATTATAAAAAAAAGCGGAACTTTCCTTTTGATTTAGAATAGCAAACATTGGTATTGGAGTAGATATTTTCTTTAAAGTTTGGTTGATTTTCCATGAAGCTCCCAAGCCTGCTGCTTTCGTCATGTGTGTATTGGGGGTGAGGTCAGGGTATAGGTTAGGTACCTCTTTGACAGCTTTTCCTTTTTTGTAGAGGTCAGTTAGTTTAGCTTTTCTGTCTCATATTGGGCACATTTTGTTAAGTGACATTTTCCTAAAGGTTAGCTACTTAATCCAGCTAAGTTTTCTATTGATTTTCAAACATTGTTGGATTGATTGTTGAATATTTAAGATTATTTTGATTGGAGTGCTCCAAGAAGGCCACCATGGATCAGCAGACCAGAGCTTCTCTCGCCTAGCAAGACAGAGAGTGGGAATTCAGTCACTGATTCACTGAGATGCCCTGAACACTTATTGATGGACAGTACACCCAGCACCCAGTGAAGATCTTTTTGATCACATAAAGATCAGAAAACGATGACAGATGCAGGACCCTGGGCTTCTTACCCCTGTTAGACTTGGACAAAGTTGGAAGTTCTGTTTGAGGAAGAATAAGGGTGAGTGATTCTAAGACATTTTGAGTCAGTTCACCCTCTTCCACCTGTACACAAGTCATTGGTTCCACAAGGGAGGAGGAGTCTTGGTTGGGACACAACAGGGGGCAACCAAAGCCCAAGTGAAATGGGGATCAAACCTGTCCACAACCCACTGCTGCCTTGCCAGCCTCTTCCCAAGCAGGAAGAGAGCCATATGCTGAGTAAATCTGGCTGTCATGCCCACTGCTGGCAGCTAGCGAAGAAGCAGATCAGTTCCTCTCATGTCAAGCAGTGCAGAGAGTAACGTCCCAGCTGCTGATACACCCTACACCCAGCAGGTGACTTTTTGTACATAAAGAGACCAGAAAGCAACCACAGGCATGGATTCTGGACACCCCATCTCCCTCCCTGTTTCCGACTCAGAATCAGAAGCTCTGCTCAGGGAAGGAAAGAGGAGAGTGACACTAAGATGAGTCAGCTTATCCCCTCCTAGCACAACAGGGTTGAAAACCGGTTTGACTAGTTTAGTAAAGAGAGAGACAACCTACAATTATGGTATCCTACCACAGGGCGAAGTAAGCAGCAGAAGTGAATGCTTCTCCCTTTCTCACTGAGTGACAGAATTATAGAGAAGGAAAAAAGATTTATCATAAATGAGGAAAATCAATAGAAAAACACAGGTAACCCCAGAGTCCTAAAGAGATAGTGCCCCCCAAAACAGTCATTGGAGGACAAACAATGGAAACCTCCCAGAATGACTTGCCTCAGATGACAGCTGCAGAAATCAAAGATTGGATGGTAAAATGAACAGGTACCAAGAGAAACAAGAAGTAAAATTCAATAAAATTGTAAAGGAGTTGTCAGATTAAAAAAAAACCTATTCTGAAAATGGAAATAAAGAACCCTATCTTTGAAAAAATAACAAATTGACAAGCATAGTAAATAGAATTAACAAAGCAGAGGAAAGAATCTCAGAGCTTGAAGACCAAAATATGGAATTAACCTAATATATTAAAAACATAGTAAAAAAATTCAAAAGTAAAGATCAAAGCTTCCAAGAGATGGGCAATTATATCAAGAAGCCAAACCTAAACCTGATTGGTATCCCTGAAGCAGAAAGGGAAACAAAGAACACCTTGGAACAAACATTTCATGTGATCATCCAAGAAAACTTTCCTCACCTCACCAGAGATATGACCATTTAAACACAAGAGATTCAGAGAACCCCTGCAAGGCATCACATGAGAATACCAACACCTAGACACATAGTAATCCACCTACATAAAGTAGGTGTGAAAGAAAAAATCCTAAAGGCAACAAGAGAGAAAAGTCAGATTACCTACCAAGGAAGACCAATCAGACTTATCTGCAGTATAAGTATAATAGCTTATACTATTATACAGCATAATAGCTTCAGACTTATCTGCAGGAACACTACAAGCCAGAAAAGACTGGATTGCAATTTTTAATGTTCTTAAAGATAAACAAATTCAACCTAGAATTTTCTACCCAGCCAAGCTATGTTACCTTATTGATGAAGAATTAAAATCATTCTCAGACATCCAGTCCCTAAGAGAACTTCCTGCCTCCAGACCAGCTCTTCAGGAGATGCTTAAGATGGTGTTGAGCAGAGTTAAAACAAAAAAGGCCATGCACTTCACAAGATTACATGAAAACACAGAGCTCATCAACAAGGGTACCTGCACAATGAATATTTGCATACCTAACCCTTAACTATACCCCACAATTTAAAAATATGTATATATAAAAAAGAAAACACAGAGTTAACAGAACACACAGAGCACCCACAAAATGAAAACACACACACATACACACACACACACACACACACACAGATACACACATACACACATAACACACACACACACATAAATGCAAAAGTTGAAAGAAAACAAAACAGTCTTCTAAGAACCTAATGACATGAATAAACTTTCACATTTCACTAATCAGCCTGAATATGAATGAACTAAATGCTCCACTAAAAAGACATAGCATGGCAAACTGGATTTTAAAAGCTTGATCCAACAATTTGCTGCTTCCAGGAAACTCATCTCACTGTAAAGGACACTCATAGACTCAAAGTTGAAGGCTGGAAAACAAACTTTTTTGTGAACAGAAAACAGAAAAAGGCAGGGGTAGCTATTCTAACATCAGACAAAAGAGCCTACAAACCATTGCAAGTTTAAAAGGATACAGAAGGACACTACTTAATGATAAAAGGCTCAATCCACCAACTAGAAATATCCATCCTAAACATATATGCACCCAACACAGGACCACCAGGATTTATAAATCAACTACTAAGTAAACTAAGAGAGGACACTGACCTTCACACAATCATAATTGGAGATGTAAATATCCCACTAACAGCTCTAGATGGATCATTGAGGCAAAAAATCAATAAGGAGATTTGGAACCTCAACTTGACACTTGATCAAATGGGCTTAATAGGCATAACAGAATACTTCATCCAACAACTGCAAAGTATACATTCTACTCATCAGCACATGGAACATACTCCATGATTAATCACATTCTAGGACATAAATCATAAACAAATTCCAGAAGATTGAAATAATACCATGCATCTTCTCAGATCACAGTGGAATAAAAATGAATATTGCCACCAACAAGATCTCCCCAAAACACACAGAGGCATGGACACTAAACAATACACTGCTGAGTGACTTCTGGGTCAACATGGAAATCAAGACAGAAATAAAAAGACTCCTGGAAACAAATGAAAACAAAGACACAACTTATCAGAATCTCTGGGATGCCATGAAATCAGTGTTCAGAGGAAAATTCATAGCATTGCACATATACACACATCAGGAAATCAGAAAGATCAAAAGTAAACAGTCTAACATCACATCTAAAGGAGCTGGAAAGGCAAGAACACAAAACCCTAACTTCAGCAGAAGAATCCAGATCATCTAGATAAAATTGCAACTGCAGGGCATAGAAGACAAAAATATCATAGAAAAAAATCAACAGGACAAAAAGCTGATTCTTTGAAAGGATAAATAAGACTGATGGATCCCTAGCTAGATTGACTAAGAGAAAGAGAGAGAGAGAGAGAGAGAGAGAGAGAGAGAGAGAGAGAGAGAGAGAAAGCGAGAAAGCCCAGATAAACACAATTAGAAACACAAAAGGTGAAGTTACAACTGATCCTGAGAAATTAAAAATCATGAAAGATTACTATAAAAACCTGCATGCAAATAAACTAGAAAACTTAAAGGAAATGGAGGACTTCCTGACATCATATAACCTTCCAAGATTGAAACGAGGAGAAATTGAAACTCTAAGCAGACCAATAACAATCCAGGAAATTGACTCAGTCATAAAAAAATCTACCTACCAAAAAAAAAAAAATGCCTCAGATCCAATGGCTTTCCAGCTGAATTCTGCAAGACATGCAAGGAGGAGCTGATACTGATCTTACTGAAAACTTTTTAGGCAATTGAGAAAGATGAAATGCTTCCCAACACATTTTATGAAGCCAACATCATACTGATAATGAAACCTGGCAAAGACTCAACAAGGAAAGAGAATTGCAGACCAATCTTCTTGATGAACACAGATGCAAAAATTCTAAGCAAGATCCTAGCAAATTGGATTCAACAACACAACTCAAGGATCATCCACCATGACCAAGAGGGCTTCATTTCTGGGATTCAAGGCTGGTTCAACAAAGGCAAGACCATAAATGTAATTCAGTACATCAACAGATGTAAAACTAAGAACCACATGTTTATATCATTAGATGCAGAAAAAGTGTTTCACAAAATTCAGCATATCTTCTTGATAAAAACTCTTGAGCACCTAAACATTAGAAGGAACATTTCTCAAAACAGTAAGAGTCATCTTTGATAAACCTACAGCCAACATTTTGCCCAATGGACAGAAATGGGATGTATTCACCTGAGAATGAAAACTAGACAAGGATGTCCATTCTCACTCCTCCTGTTCAACATAGTACTGGAAGTCCTAGCCAGAGCAATCAGGCAAGAGAAGGAAATCAGGGGTATCCAAACAGGAAAGGAGGAAGCCAAGGTATTCCTCTTTGCAGATGATATGATCCTATATCTTGAAAACCCTAGGGAATCTGTCAAAAGCCTCCTCACATTGATAATCAACTTCAGTAAAGTTTTGGGGTACAAAAATCAGTGTGCAAAAGACAGTTGCATTCCTATACACCAGCAACAAGCAGACAGAGTGCCAAATAAAAAGCACAATCCCAATCACAATAGCCACAAAAAATGAAATACGATATTTAGCAAATAGTGCTGGGAAAACTGACATACACCTAACCAGAGAAGTGAAAGACGTTTACAACGAGAACTAAAAAACTCTGCTCAAAAAAATCAAGGATGACACAAACAAATGGAAAAACATTCCATGCTCATGGGTTGGAAGAATCAGTACTGTCAAGATGTCTATCCTGCCCAAAACTACAGATTCAGTGAAATACCCATCAGATTACCAACATCATTTTTTTCAGACTTGCAACCAACAATGCAGAAATTCAAATGGAAACAAACAAAAAGAACACGAATAACCAAAACAATCTTCAGCAAAAGGAATAAAGCAGGAGGTATCACACTTCCAGACTTTAAACTTTACTACAAGGCTGCAGTAACCAAAATAGCCTGGTACTGGTACAAGAATAGACACATAGACCAATGGAACAGGACAGAGATTATGGAAGCAAAAATGTGATCGCTCAACCAACCCATCTTTGACAAAGCCATCAATAACAATCACTGGGGAAAGAAGACCATATTTAGCAAATGGTGCTGAGAATACTTGCTGATCACATGCAGAAGAATGAAACAGGACCCCTACCTATCACCATATACAAAAATCAACTCTAAATGGGTCAAAGACCTAAAAGCAAAACCTTAAACTATAAGAATCCTGGAAGAAAACACCAGAAACACTCTCATGCACATTGGAGGTGGCAACCAATTCTTGATCAAATCTCCAAAAGTGAATGCTATAGTAGATAAGATAGACAAGTGGGACCTCATCAAACTGAAAACTTTAGCACAGCAAAAGAAACCATCAAGAGAGTGGGGAGACAACACACAGAATGGGAAAAAAATTGCTACTTATGTATCTGACAAAGGCATAACGTTCAGGATCTACAAGGGACCCAAATGAGCTGAAAGGAAAAAAACAAACAAACAATTCTATTAAAAAGTGGGCAAAGGATATGAATAGATACGTTTCAGAAGAAGATATGCTAGCAGCCAACAGATACGTGAAAATATGCTCAGTCTCACTAATCATTAGAGAAATGCAAATCAAAACCACAGTATAATACCACCTAACTCATCAATAAATCGATAAAACAACAGATTCTGGCATGAGTGTGGAGAAAAGGGAATGCTTCTACACTGCTGGTGGGAGTGCGAGGTAGTTCAACCTCTATGGAAAGCTGCGTGACGATTCCCAAAAGAACTAAAAATTGACCTTCCATATGATCCAGCAACACCTCTCCTGAAAATATACCTGGAGAAACATAAAATCATTCTACCAAAAAGACACCTGCACGCACATGTTTATAGCTGCACTAGTCACAATAGCAAAAACATGGAATCAACCCTACTGCCCGTGTAGCCATAAGGAAGAACAAAATCATGGAATTCACAGCAAAGTGGATGGAGCTGAGACCATCATACTCCGTGATCTATCACTGAAACAAATAACTGAACACTGAATGTTCTCACTCATAAGTGGAACCTGAACATCAGTCACATTTGCACAAGCCAGGGAGCCGCAGTCAATGGACACTGTCAGAGGAAGGAGGGAGGAAGAGAGGGAGGGAGGAAGAATTAGCACCACAAGGGGTACCTGGTCCTAAATTAGGGGAATCGAGGGCCAGTTGGAGGTCCAAACTTCACCTTCCTGCAACCTGCTTGGGTAGATGATCCTGACTGGTGCCCCACATCTCTATGACAAAATATAATAAAGAATAAAAATAAATACACGTCGGTCACCTTCACAAAAAAGATTATTTTAATTTCCCTTGACTCTCTATTTGTTTTCACTTTATGATTTCTGATTTTTGCAATTATACTTTTTATACTGACTAGGTCAGCTAGTAATTTATCTAATTAAAAAATATATTTTCTTGGATTGGGCACGGTGGTTCATGCCTACTGTAATCCCAGCACTTTGGGAGGTCGAAGCAGGAGGATCATTATTTTGAGGACTTTTCAATGTCATGAGTTGGAAAATATGTTACCTTTAAAGATAAAATACATCATGAGTTCACATTAATGCTCTCTATTCAAATTCTGAGCTTTCAGGCCTACAGAACTTTGACTTCAAACAATACTGAAAATCCTATTTCTCATAAATTCTTATATAATCGCTCATTTGATTTTTGCCATAATGCTATGCAACATCTTATATTAGTGATACAGATTTTTCAGGTCAGCCTGGGCTTTGAGAGTGTCAGCTCCTTGGGTCAGCCAGCCAAGCCCCAGAGAAGGTTGTCTCAAGGCTGGCAAACCAAGCCCTGAGAGGGTTGCTGGTTTGGTGGGCTGGCAAGCCTAGCCCCCAGAGTGTCTCAGCTTCCGAGTCTTGCCTTCTTCCAGCAGTTCTCCTGGTTCAGCCAGCTCCGTTGGCTGGCAAGCCAGCCTCTGGGGTGCACGTCTCTTTGGCTTCCATGATCTTCTGTAGCTCTTCAGGTTGGGGTTCTAGTCTCATGCCCAGGCCCAGGAAGAATGAGGGACACCAATAGCCGGAAAGTGAGAAAGCAGAATTTATTCAGAGGACAAAAATTCTCCCACACTGGCAGGGAACCCAAAGAGATTGCCAATTTGGAGCTGAAACCTGGTGCTTATATAGCCCTGAGACTGAGTTGATTGGCTCTCACTAGCTGTGAGCTGATTGGTTGGCACTAGCTATTCTGATTGGTCAGTACTAAGGACCAATAAGAAGGAGGTAGGGGCCTAATGGTGAACTGATTGGTCAGTACTTGGCAGCAAGCTGATCAGTTGTTTTTCAATCCCAGCAGTGAGTACTTAAGCTGTAGCTTGAGAAGCTGGCAGGGCGTTCGTTTTCCAACATGGGGGTACCAGCCTGAGAGGTCTGTTGGGAGTTCACTACATTGTTACCAGAGGACCCACCCTGTCTATCTGCCTAACCTTTCTCTAGTTATCTCCTTTCTCATAAGTAATATTAGCATTGCTACCAAGAATACATTTCCTAATATAGTTGTTTTTGTTTTTCTGTTCTTAGGCTACATCTCTGTAGGGATATATAGTCAAGTTAAATATGCTATAACCTCATTTGGAATAACTCCTTTCTGATTCATTATGCTGGAAATCTTTGATTCTTGGGGATTGCTTTATTTCTTTAATTTTATCGTATAATTATGTAAAATATTTACATTGTTCCATGGTTAAATTTAGAAAACAAGTTACGTTCAAAGGAATCCAGCGTCTATCCTTGTCCACTAACCAATTCTCTTCTCTCTTCTCTTTTTTTTATAATCAATATTTTTTTATTATGATGTTGTGGGGTACAGTTAAGGGTTAAGTATACAAATACGTTTCATTCAGGCACCCTATTGATAAGAGGTGCTTCCCCATCCCCAGACAGATATTTGCTACTGTTAATCCCATCTCCCTCCCCCCTCATAGTTTCCCACTACTGTCAGTCATTTTCTTATGTATTAGGTTGGATGTTCAAGGTCCATTATATGAGTGAGAACATGTGACACTCGGACCTTTGTTTTTGTGAGAGGTTACTCACAAAAGTATTACAGACTCTAGTTCCATCCAGGTTGCTGCGAAATTCATGATTTTGTTCTTTTTTATGGCTGCGTAGTATTCCATCGTGTATATGTACCACATTTTTAAAATCCAGTCCTCTTTTGATGGGCAGCATGGTTGCTTCCAGGTTCTTGCTATTCTGAACAATGCTGCGATAAACATACGTGTGCAGGTATCTTTTTTATCGAGTGATTTGAGTTCTTCCGGATATATTCCCAGTAGGGGGATTGCAGGGTCATATGGGAGATTGAT
>NW_007014427.1:64121-94427 GCF_000164805.1 Carlito syrichta
TTGGGTTTTGTTCAGGAATTGGAGGCCAGTTCCGATTTCCATGAGGGTATGTCCTTCATTTTCTAAGGTTCTTATGGTTTGAGGTTTTAACAAGAATAAATCATACAAATTTTTAAATGCTTAGTTATAGAAGAGAGAAGATTTTAAAACCTCAAAATCTTCTCTCTTCTATAACTAAGCATTTAAAAATTTGTATGATTTATTCTTGTTTGATTTTTAATATCAGCAAACATATATTTGCAACCCTCCTCTTAGATAAATGATAGTCACTATAAATACTTTTACCCTTTTTTTCAGTTAACAATATATCTTGAAGGCTTCTCCACAATGTCTACGAAGATATTCCCTATTCCTTTTTATGGCTCCATAGTACTCCATTGAATGGATGTACCACAGCTTACTCAGCAAACTTCCTGCTGATGAGCATTGAGGTAATTTCCAGTTTTTTGCTCTTCCACATAATGTTTCAGTTAAAAGCCTTATACACCCATCTTTTTATTTATTTTTTTCAGTGTGATTTTTAACATACAACTTTTATTTTGTCAGTGTATTTTTATTTAAAAATATCTTATAATACATATTCAATAAAGATCTAAGAATGATAAATTCATCTTCTTGGGTTTACTTTAAATGATAGTTTGGGCAAAGAGTTCTAAATTAATGACTGTTTTCTCTTGGCACATTGAAGATAGTATTTCATTGGCCTCTACAGCTGCTAGTGGGTGGTGTGCTGTTGAGATATATAGATAGTCCTTTATAGGTAACCTGCCTGTTCTTTATGTTATTTAAAAATATTCTTTTACTTTCAAGTTTGCTCTAGTTCCATTAAAATGTGCCTGTTATGGCTATATGTTTATCTATCTTGTTTGCGAGTCATTGTGATATCTTAATCTCAAGAGGTTTATCTCTCATCAATGTTGGAAAATTTCTTAGCCATTTTCTTTTCTAATTTCCTCTCTTCCACTCCACCTCTGTTTCCTCCTAGTGTTCCTATAAGATGCATTTGTACTTTCTCATTCTCCTCTCCTTGCTCCTTAATTTCTCTTTCACATATTTTAAAAATTTCTTATCACCCCTCTTTAGCAGGCTTGGTAATTTATTTAAGTATGCATTCCTATTTGCATCATTAACAATTGCATTCATGTTCTTAAGCTGTTTTATGGTGAAAAGTAATTGTGTGTGTACTAGGATGCTCACTGTGACTTGTGCTTGCTCCGAGGTGGCCATGAAAGCATAAAAACTGAGGATAAGGAGACATCCAGTATCCCTCATTCTAAAAAGAAATCCCAGAAACTAGCATTTATAAAAGAATAGCCCAACTGGCTCTGCCACTTCCAGACACACCCGGGAGATTCACTTTGCAATCAGAAGGTGAAAGGACGAAGAAAATCGATCATGGGGCCTATGAGTCATCAGTGTGGTAGAGGGTCCTTCCCTGTCCCTCAAAACCAGGGGATGAGGGGAAGCGCCAAGTGGCGGCAGCATCCCATTCACCAAGGGCAGTACCCTTGCTGATGTGCCTCTGGGCCTACCTGGGTAGCAGGTGAAGAGAACCTAAGAACCGGGGAAAGATGGCAGGGCAGGGCAGCAGGGTGGACCCAGGGAGGATCTGGGCATCCTCTCTAGTACTGGGTGGGTCAGATCCACTTGGATCAGGGAGACACTGTGCAAAGTAGCCTAAACTGAGTATTTTGTCAGATGTCACCTTCAAGGACCAGCCACTGGGTGAGGAAGTTGCCTTGGCAAGAGGCTGTGGCATAGATCTGCCAGACAGACGTTAAGATGAGTGTCGCAAGGTGATAAGTCACCATCAACTCTCTCACAGAGGAAAAGGAGCCCCAGGGGATGTTCTAAAGAACTCACGAAGGTAGCCAACTGTGCTTTGCCTTTCTATTCCTCTCCAGAATCTTCTGTTTCTTTCTTTAACTAGTAGCTTTGATGCTACTGCATTAGGGCAGACCTCTTTTCTTCTTCTTCTTCTCCTTCTTCTCCTTCTTCTCCTTCTCCTTCTCCTTCTCCTTCTCCTTCTTCTTCTTCTGAGTTGGAGTCTCACTCGGTTGCCCAGACTGGAGTGCAGTGGCCGCTCCCGGCCACCGCAGCCTCGACCTGCTGGGCTCCGGCGATCCTTCCACCTCCGCCTTCCAAGTAGCTGGAACTACAGGCGTGCGCTACCACGCCCAGCTAATTTTTTTGATTTATTGCAAAGATGAAGTCTCGCCAAGTTGCCCAGGTGTGTCTCGAACCCGCGGGCTCAGGCAATCCATTCACCTCAGCCTCCCACGGTGCGGGATTACAGGCTGAGCCACCGAGCCCAGCTGTTTTTTTTTTTTTTTTTTTTTACTGTGGTTAATATCGTTATTGTTGTTTTCTGGTCTTCACTCGTTTTTATTCATTTGGCTTGCCCTGTTCATCTCACTACTGACCTTTTAACCTCATTAGGCTGTATTTTGATATACAGCTCCCTGGTGTTCCATCTGACCCTTCAGTGCAAGTCTGCTCTGGTCCATCCAGCCTTGGCTTCTGGTTCCCTCCTCTGTCATCAGGTGCCCTGTCACCACGTTCTCTTTTTGTGCTCATGGAGTCCTCCCTTGCAGTAGTGGCCACCCTCTTTCATGAGCAGTCCTCACATGCACTTTGCACTTCATTGTAGGGGCCACTCGTGCAGTCAGGGAGGCAGAGGTCAATTTTTCCATAGTGAGGCAGATGCTCCCATAACAGAGCTATTGTTGGTGATGCTGTTGGGCATGCAAAAGAAAGCAGCCCCTCCAGTCCCAGGCAAATTCGATACTTGAGTGCATCTGAAAATGGTGACTGGGTCATCTGGATATCAAAATGAAACTCTAGCAGCAGCAAGGAACTCTGGGCAGCATGTATGGATTTAAGAGAAAGAAAGAGTCTATATTCAGGGAAAATCCTACCAAGGGTAACTGAGTTTTATAAGAGGTCATGGTGTGAAGGCAAGGAAGTAACTTTCGACCTTGATGCTATGCCCACATTCTTCATGCTCCTTTCTATAGACAGAGCTTGTGAGGTAGGAGAGATGATGTGCTTGCCTCTCCGATGGCCTTATTACATCCAAAAGTACAGGTGAATGTCAGCAACCATTACAACATGATGTAGCGTGACAAGTTGTTAGGAGCGTTGGACTTAACCATCAGAGACGCCTGGGTTTGAATCTTGGCATTGTTACTTACTTGCTGTGTGATCTTGGGCAAGTTACACACCCTCTTTGGGCATTAGTTTCCTTATAATAATATCTAGCTTACAGAGTTGTGGATGAGGACTCAAGATGAAAAGCAATGTGCAGAAACACTTGGCATCTGTCCCATAGTATTCACTCACATGGCCGACTTCTCTTTGGACCATGCTGACAAAACCCATCTTGTAATGAACTTAGATTTGTACTTATATTCTCTTTGCTTTTTTGCTGGACTCCATTAACCAAAGAGGATGTCATGCAAGTTACATTGTTGGAGAAAGGTGTGGTGGCTGAATTTTATAAATATTGAACTTAGAAATTTAAACAGAAGTTGCAAGAATACAGTCTTCTGTGTGTACAGTGAATCATGGGAGTGGGTGGAGTTTCACATTTTAACAGGGTTTCTAGGTAATGGGGCTTCTATTTATTGTCTTATTTTAGACTGAGCCCATCTGATGACAGCACTAAAATAGATGATTTCCTTATCCCCAGAGCGGTTGAAAACAGGAGAAAGGAACTAATCTCTACAGTTTTTAAAGTTGGGGACCATTAGCCAAGGGTGGAAGAATATAAAACTTTGAGTTCTCTTCCCCTTTGCTCATAAAACCTACCAGCTCAGAGTCTGGGGAATCTCACCGTCTTCCCCTTGCTTCCTGCAGTCAGTTTGAAAGCAGTTTAGAATGGAAATGTTGGAATTTAGAGCATGGCTTTGGAGTAAGGCAGACCTGAACTTGATCCTGGTAAATGGTCAGTGCCCCGTAAATTGTGTCTATTATTATTTTTACTCCCAGTTTGGCTTTTGTATTTCAGTCACACTGCTCCTTAATCTTCTCTTGAATGTTCTGTGTAGAGGAGGCTTTCAGTGATTAGTTTTGGATTCTTAGCTTCTATATTCTGTATTTTGAATTCTGTCCATGTAGCCAACTTACTCGTGCTAATTGCAGTATTCTCAATACAGAGGACATTTCTTAGATACGGAGCCTATTCAAAGCATTCTGGGATGGGCTTCATTCTACATCCCAAATGTGTTTTTTTCCTTAATCTGTCACTTAAAGACCCTCACTTGAGAAACAGAGTTTTAAGCAACTCCCACCCTGCCAATATGTTTCCCAATTTGGCCAGGAAATTTTATAGGAAGAGGGCAAGGGACTCTGATGCCTAGTCTAGAAAATGTACACATTAGGACCAATTTTCTTCTCTTCTCCTCTGTTGATAAGAGCTTTGCTATCCTGTAGTTAATGACTCTGTTAGGATTTTTGCCAGCTTTTGTGTTGCTTTATTTTGGTATCCTCCTTGGCCTCAGAAGTTTCCACCCCCCACCTTTCTACTATGTTTTGTTCTTAGTAAACACCCTCCTCTCCTGGTCATATCTCAAGTAATTCTTCTTTTGAGATGAGATGTCATAACAAGCCCAATAATGAGCTTAAACGTGATGACAGTGGAAGTGGGTAAGAGTTACAGAGAAAAGCTACTGTAACCACTCTTTATATATAAACACATTTAACTCTTGCAACTGCCCTGTGAAATAGGTACAGTTATTATCTCCCTTTCACAGATGGGGAAACTGTTGCAGGAAAGATTCAGTCTTTTGTTCAGGTTAGCATGGCAGCAACGAGTGGACAGCATTCACCTTGGCTACAGGTGTGCTTGAACATTCAGGAACCGAATGAGGCGGATTTTCCTTTGGAGACATCTCCAGACTCTGGACACTGATCCTGGCTTGGGGAGGCTTGAATAAGGTGCTCTCGTCATCAGCAAGGGCACAACAGAAAAACGTTTCCTACCAAGTTAACAAATTGTTGAAATAATGTATCATTTCTGTGAATTCCTTTAGAAGCAGGCCTGCCAGACAACCTTTATAATCTTACCTTTGCACTCAGGAAGAAATACAAAATTTTGAAGAAATTTAAAAAATACTAAAATAAAGTTACCTCCTCTGTCTTAACCTAGTACTGTGAGAGCTTGCGTTCCAAACAAAGGAAACTGAGCTGAAGAAGTCACTTTCGTGTGAAAATCAGGTGGATGTCAACATCATTGATGCTTATAAAATTTTTTAAAAAATCCCCAAGAGAGTACCTTTGCATGCAAACTAATTTGTAGGGGGGAAAAAAGAGACAAAATTCAGCCCAATCCTTGGTAATTTTGAAAAGAGTCAATTTAGGAACTACCCATTAAGTGGGAGCTAGAATTCTGATTATTTTGTGGTTGATCCTGAAACTGACTTGTGTAGACATACCCATTGGGGAAAGGAGACCGTAATTTGAAATAGGCTGCTGCCACCCAAACCACGATATGAGGAGAACAATAAACAAAGGAAACCTTTCCAAAGGCTTCCTTCATTTACATTCTGAGATTACTGGCCTCGTGGCTCTGCTGAAATAGCCTTGCGTTCCGGCCGTCCAAAAGCATAATCAGGTGCGACCGGGAGCTTTTGCTCCAACAAACTGCATGAAGAATATTTCAATGCTGCCAAGACTATAGGTGCCTGTTTCAAGTTGTCATAGAATATGCTGTAACGTGTCATAAATAAGGGAGGTATGTTTATAAATCTGACATTAAAAATGTGTTCCTAAAATATCTCGTGTGTTCCCCGGCCATGTCAGCGTAGAAATAATGTTTAGTATTTGTTTATTTTACTGGACCACCCCATGAACCTGGGGGAAACATGTTAGAAAAAAAAATTATAGCTACGCCAACTATTCTGGGAGATACACGAGCCCTCCATGTTTATCAGGTTGAGGGCACTGTATTTTGATGTCAATAAGCAATTTTTCCAGCCCGGTCTCCTGCCCGACCCTTTTAATCCATCAATATATTATTAGAGATAAAGTTGGTGGATGCCTGCTGCAGTTAGAAGATAAATGACATCTCTGAAGTCAGGCATTAAAGACTAGATTAAGGCCTTGTGACACCGTTTTCAGTGCTCATCTGTGCACTTCTGTTCAACCTATCACACTGAGTGACAAGAAAGAAAAATAATGAACTGGGCCAGGGGAAGAAGAAGAAAAAAAAAACGCAGAAAAAGAGAGAGATTTTTTTTTCCCCCCTAACACACAAACTACATCAGTTCACACTCGGGATTAGACCGCATTTAAAGAAAGGAAAAAAGAAAAGAAAACGGGGAATTGGGAAGGACAGGGAAGGGGGTGTCCTATAAAGATGGAAATAGGCGGGCAAAGGGAGATGAAAGCCAAGAATTCCATTTCTGCCTGGCCCCTGTCGCTTTGGGTCCGCCTGCTTGCCTCCTGGCCTCTCCCGGCAGATGTCTTCCAGTTGGCTCTCAGTTGCTGCAGGAATCTGCTCCATCCCTGAGTTGGGAGTGCTCAGGACGTAAATCTTGTTAAGAAGCAGCACTCCATTCTCAATCTTGGGGAATTGTGTTCTTCTGTCCTCACCAAAGGATTTCCTTCATGCTGCTATCACCGGTCCGGTTGGAGGTGTTACAGATTTTTGTAACCCTGTCTTCCGATAGTCATTTGAATAGGGCTCCTGAGTTGACAAATACAAATGTTGAATTTCCTACAGCTGTGTGGAAAAGAGCAACCACCAAAGAATCGCATGGTGGAAGTGAAAGGAAAAGGAGATGCAAGCCAGGAGAGAGGGGATGGACCTGTGGAAAGTGCCCAGGTTGGTGAGGAGGGGGTTTGGGGTCCCCTGTAAGGCCAACCGTGCCTTAGTTCTCTTTCTTAATTATTGATGTAGGAATTGAACCACCTTCTCTTCTCACACGTTGTACTATGCTTGTGAGGGTAGAGGGGACACCTTCTGTTTAGACCCCTTTTGCTTCCGGCACTCTGACAGTCCTCATTAGAATCAAGGTCCATAAGACGATTTTGGGCATTACGGTGTTCCTGGCACCTTTTGTCATGGAACGCCTAGGAGGTCCTCCAGTGATATGGTAACTGATTTATGACTCGCAAACACCCATCTCTGGCCCCAACCTCTGTCCCAAGCTCCTGCTGAAAATATCATACATCTTCTTCTGCCATTGGAAATCCAATATTTGGCTTTATGGCAAGCATCTCCTGCTCCTCATGTCACGGTCCATGGGCAATAGGTTCAGTCTGTTTCCAAGTTCTGGCCTTTTATTCCCCCTTTCCCTCTCTCAGGCCCCTTGTTCATTCCCCCCTTGCCACTTCCTTTAGCCTCAGTTCAAGGCCTCATTGTCGCAGGCTTTATCTCTCGATTCATTTTCTGTTCTTCAAATCCATCATGGCAGCCATCGCAAGATGGGTCCTCCCCAAACTCTCCTTCAGCTGTGACATTCCCTGTTCAAAATGTCCCACCATCTGTAGAATAAAGTTCAAGTTCTTTATTGAATCTTTAAGCCCTTGCAGATTCTGATCCTACTACTTTTCCAGGCTCTTCTTTTTCTCTTCTTCCTTTGAAACGTAGGTTTCAGTAAAGTAGTTCACGCACTTCAGACATGGTTATCATATATTCATCTCTACTTTTTGCTATTGCTCATTCTTGTTTTGAAGTTTCCTTCACTGGACACCTTCACTTGTCCAAATGCTGTCCCCCCACCCCCGGGGTTACTCATCTTTTCCATGTGGCTGTCTCTGTCTTCCCTCAGTTTCACATGGTTTTTGTCTTCTCTGAGATACTGTGCTTCTTACTGGCAGAACACTCTTGGTTATAAGAGGCTGAGGCGGAAGGAACGCCAGAGTCCAGCAGGTCGAGGCTGTGGTGGCCGGGAGCAGCCACTGCACTCCAGTCTGGGTGACAGAGTGAGACGCCAATGCAAAAAAAAAAAAAAAAAAAGTGGCAGAACCTGGCTTGGCTTAGAAAGCCAACTGATTGGAAGGCTTGGTGATCACAGAAAGGGCAGGGGCCGCTGTGTCTCAAAGAGTCTAACCAGATAATTGGCTCATCCTTAAAACTCTCTTTGTTTTGTGTCTACTTCATTGCAAGTGCCGAGTTCGTTCTTTCTGCCCGTTTGGGCTGCTGTTAAAAAATATCGTATATATGGTGGCTCACACCTATAATCCCAGCACTTTGGAAGGCCAAGGTGGGTGGATTGCTTGAGTCCAGGAGTTCAAGACCAGCCTGGGCCACATAGTGAAACCTCATCTCTACCAAAAAAAAAAAAAATTAGCTGGGCATGGTGGCATGTGCCTGTCATCCTACCTACTCAGGATGCTGAGGTGTTGAGGATCCCAGGAGGTTGAGGCTGCTGTGAGCCACGACTGTCATGATCATGCGACTGCACTCCAGCCTGGGTGACAGAGTGAGACCTCGACAAAAAATAAAAAATAAAATAAGGTATAAATAGCATCAATTTATGACTACAGTTCTAGAGGCTGAGAAGTTCAAGATCCAAGCACCAGCATATTTCATGTCTGGTTCATAGACATAATGGAAGGGCAAGGCAGTTTTCTAGGGCCTCTTTTATAAGGATACTAGTCCCATTTATGAGGGATCCACCCTCATGGCCTAATTACCTCCCCAGCAAAGGCCCCATCTCCCAATACCATCACCTTGAGGGTGAGGATTTCGACATATAAATTTGGGGATAGCACAGACATTCTGACCACAGCAGCTGATGGCAGGATTCTTCCTCATCAAAGGTGGGATTATAGGATGGGGAAACATGTAGTTGATGACTCCAGTCTCATATTTTCCCCACCAGAGACAAATGGATACTTGATCTCTTTGAGCCCAAGGGGAAACGTCCTGAGCAAGATATCTGATTACCTCAATGGTTATCAGATGTCTACCTTTGGGTTAAGAAAGTGAGGCTTGGTGGGGCCCGAGAGGGGTGGGAGGCACTTGGATTGGCCAAGTCTGAGTGCATGGCTTCCAATTTGGCCATGGAGGCTGTGGTAGATTGCAGACATGGCCTTGGCCTCAAGACACCATGCATACCTCCACTCTCCCTTGGAGACACGCCGCCACCGTGTGAACAAGTCTGGACTAGCTTGTGTGATCATGAGACGTGTGTGGCCTAGTCTTCCTTGTTACCCCAGTTGACAAACAACCAACTATAAAAAGCGGAACTGCCTTGGGGGAGGGGGGAAGGGTCATCAGGGCTGTCAGTATACCCAGGGAAGACCAGAAGAACATTCTAGATAAGCTCAGATCTAAAGGCCAACCCACAAAGGCACAAACGACTGTTGCTTTAAGCCACTAAGTTTTGGGTTTTTTGTTACACAAAAAATCTAATGGATACAAAGGTGGAATCTGGATGACAATTGCTTGCCTTGGAACTGTAGGAAGCAGGAAGGCTGTGCTCTGGGAAGATAAAATCGTGGATGGCAGGAACAGTCACCCCCAGGCTCTTAACACAAGCCTATTACATTTTTTTCTCTCTCCAACTAGATAGTGAACTCCTGAGGACAGGGCTTGACCTGGTTCATCTTCCTTAGTGATTAGCAGAGGTTCTCGTGCACGTAGGATACTCAGTGAATCTTAGTTAAGTAAGTGACTAGATGGAATATTATTCTACCACAATTCTAATTTGTGGATGTATTAGACTTGAGGATTTTGTCATTGATTTACTACTAAACTTTAGAACCTTAAGGGTATTCCTGAAAGCAACAACAACAATAAAATTCACATGTTACACAAAAACGCAAATCTGGCTCCACATCCCAGCAATAGTTCTGAAAAAATCCAAGACCAAAGCACTTTACAGAAAGGAAATATTCATAGAACAGTGCTCACAGAATGGCTTTCTCCATTCTCCCTGCAGAAGCCGAACCCATTCTTTGTCAAAGATGGAACATCCATGGCTGCCATTGGTTGAATGCTCACTATGAGAGTGGGCACTGTGCTTGTCATTATGGAGTCATTCTCTCATTTTTTTTTGAGTTAGAGTCTCACTCTGTCACCCAGACTGGAGTGCAGTGGCAGCTCCTGGCCACCGCAGCCTCGACCTGCTGGGCTCCTGCGATCCTTCCACCTCAACCTTCCAAGTAGCCGGAATTACAGGCATGTGCTACCACGCCCGGCTGATTTTTTTTTTGATTTATTGTAGAGATGAGGTTTCGCTGCCCAGGCGGGTCTCGAACCTGCAGGTTCAGGCAATCCACTCAGCTCAGCCTCCCAGAGGCGCGGGATTACAGGCTGAGCCACAGAGCCTGGCTTCATTCTCTCATTTAATGTAGCTTTCCAAAGAGCTCCACGATGTAATTGTTATTTTCATTTTACAGAGGAGGAAATTGAGACTCAGGGAACTTAAATATAGTTGCTCAAGTTCACACAGGCGGTGAGCACCCAAGCATTGATGTGAACACTGGGCTGCCCCTGCTCAGTGGACCTTGCCTGTTTGGACAGGCCTGCTGGAGGGTGGGAGTGTCTTCCAAGTTGAAACAAAATCTCTCTCCATTCTTTCTCACTTTTGAGACTGTGTTTCCACTGATTTCTTCATCCTGAATGCTTCCCTTTTGCTTTTTTCTTTTTGATCTTTTAGGTGCATCTTTGAGGTAATTAGTTTATTGAACTTACCACAGCCTCTTAAAGTCCAGGGGCAGTTGTCTGCTGGGGTCATACCCAACCACAGGTGGACTGTGAGCTGTAAGTTATAACTGTCATTACCAAAATGCTTGGGGCGTTACACATAAAGATATTTAAACATACACAAAGCTTCAACGAGTGTAAGCACATTGTGGACATAAGCTGTGTAAGTTTAGGAGGTGACCATAAGATGAGACTGCTACCTTTCTGGACCTGGTAGACAGGTACACAGAGGACTCCTGATGAGGGAGTGTATATTAAATGCTAGGACACAAGCCTGTGCACAAGAGGGTCACAGAGGACGAGGAGGTGATGCCCATTGGCAGGAACCAGGGAATGTTTACAGAAGGGGTGGGCGCTGGAGCTGTCTTGGAAGACAAATGGAAGTTAGAGAAACAGAGCTGGTGTGGCATTCTAGTTCAGTGCCCCTGTTCAAAAATGCTTAGTATGAGCTGGACCTGGTGACATGTACCTATAGTCCCAGTTCCTCTGGAGGCTGAGATGGAAGGATTGCTTAAACTCAGTAGTTTGAGGCCAGACTGGGCAACATAGCAACAGCCCATCTCTAAAAAAAATGCTTAGTATGTTTCTGAGAGAGGGAACAAACATAGCACCATCTACATCTTCGTTACCATGAAACATTGTGTAAGGAAGTTCACAGAGGTGGAATAAGGGAGCATTGTAGACTCAAGGGCTAGAAAGTGAAAAAGCCTCTGAAATATCGTGAGTAGCTGAAATATCAGTGACAGTGGCTAGTTTAGACTGGCATTTTCTGTGAGAACAGACACAATTAGACTATTTCAAGGTATCTTCATGATTGTAAGAAAGATATTTTCAATGCCAAAAGTATAAAAGCACATCAGATTGCATGAGGTGAAAGCCACAAAGTAGTAAAAATAAATTTTAAGGAAACGTTTCAACAGACACAAGGAATCACTTAAAAATTTTCTATAGAGAAAGTACCAAAAACGATTCTTAAGAAAATGTGCAGCCTAGGCAACATAGTGGAACCTCATTTCTACAAAGAATAAAAAAAAAAAAAAAAAAAAAAAGCTGAGTGTAGTGACGCGTGCCTGTAGTCCCAACTACTCAGGAGGCTGAGTCAGGAGGATCACCTGAGCCCCTGAGAGGGAGGCTGCAGTGAGCTGTGACCATGCCACTGCACGCCAGTTGGGTCGACAGAGTGAGACCCCAACTCAAAAAAAAAAATGTTTCTTAAGAAAATGTAGCAGAAACTTGGATGGCTTAAGAGGCTATAATACTCAGTGATCTATCACAGAAACAAAGAACTGAGTGACACATGTTCTCACTCATAAGCAGACCCTGAACATTTATCATAATACTGTAAGAAAGGGATTGGCAGTAGCCGGAAACTGCTAGGGAAGGGGAGGGTCCGCAACATCAGTAAGGGTACCCAATCTCAAGCCAGCAAAGTGAGGACCAGAGGGTGGCCCTAACTTTACCTATATGGTGACAGCTTGTATATCTAATCCTGAATTGCACCTCACATCTTTAAGAAAAAAGAAAATATGAAAGGATTTTAAAAAATCTGCTTGTCGGTTAAATTTAAGATAAAAAAGTTTGACTTCTGCTTCAGTTGGGATGGGATGTTCAAAAACCTCTTAAACAATCGATAATTTTATTTTGAAGACAAAGCAAACATATTTAAGATAAAGCCAAAACAGTATATGATTGTAGTGGTTTAAGTAGCATCTCCCGTAAATTCATGTCCACCTAGAATCTCAGAATGTGACCTTCTTTGGAATAAAGGTCGCCACTTGTATAATTAAGGTAAGACGTGAGATGAGATCTGTGAAGAGGGCCACATGAAGATGGAAGCACAGACAGAAGTCATGCTGCCACAGACCAAGGAATGACAGCAGTCACCGGAAGCTGGAAGAGGCAGGGAAGGGTTCTCTCCTAGAGCCTTGGAGGGAGTGTGGCCCTGCTGTCACCTTGTCTTTGAACATCTGGCTCCCAAAACCATGAGAAGATACATTTCTGTTGTTTTAAGCCATCGACATTGTGGTTGTTTGTTACAGCGGCCCTGGGAAACTCAAAGAATGATCAAAGCATTGGGGTTCAGAGACATAGGAGATCTGGAATCATCAGGACTTCCCTAGAAGAGGGCAGGCTGGAAAATGGAAGCCTCCAGGGAAGGAAAGAGAAGAGGACTTTCCCGGAATGAGGAACAGCAGTGGCCAAGGTGTCGTGGTGGGACTGGACAAGCCCGGGGAGACTTCGGCGTCACAGAGCCAGAACTGAAGTTGCTTTGGTTTGTACCTGGGTGGTACTGCCTGGATTTCCTTTCTCTTGCTATGGATGCATGACTAGAGATAATCTCATACTTAAAAACAACAGTAAGAGGAAGATCTTTATCCAGTGTAGACCAAAGAAGACTGAAAGAGAAAATCAGTGAGGAAGGTGATGAGAAATGAGACAGGACGCGGAGGCTTTCCAAAGAGGGGGATGCAATGGATAAAGCTGTCCCAGCAGGTATTGTTATGTGTGAAAAATAGTTTCTGATGGTACATGTCAGGATTTGTGTAAGCACACAAACTAGCCAACAAACCCGCTGACAGCGAGAGACAGAGAAGAAATGAATTTGGCATGTGCGGTGTCGGGTGTGCAGTTGGGTAGGAAGGGCAAGGAGCTAGGGAAGAGAGAATAAAACAAAACTGTGTTGGCGAGACCTCATCTCTGCAATAAATCCAAAAAATTAGCCAGGGGTGGTAGCGTGCGCCTGTAGTTCCAGCTACTTGGAAGGCTGAGGCAGAAGGATCGCCGGAGCCCAGCAGGTCGAGGCTGCGGTGGCCGGGAGTGTGCCGCTGCCCTTCAGCCTGGGTGACCTGGGTGACGGAGTGAGACTCCAACTCAAAAAACAAAACAAAATCAAAAAAACAAAACTGTGGTTAGCACCGCTGTTCCCGGCTTTAGCCACCAAGTGGCATCATTGGCTTGTCACAGCTGGGTTGCCGCTCCAAAGACCTGGTGAGGATTTGAATTTATGACTTAAGTAGGAATCTGCAAATGACAGATGTTCCCTCAAGTATCTGGCCTTCAATTTTACAAACATTAACAACGGCCATGGATTTTCCAATCGGCTGATGAGTGGAACGAAGAGAAAGAAAAAACAAGAGATGATTTAGTGCGTTTATAAGTTGACATGTATATTGCCCGTGACTCTTGAGCTGTTCTACGTGACTATAGGCACACGTATTTTTAGGACTGGGAAGATGCTGAGGATTTTACTTTTGTGTCCGGTTTTCTCAGTATAGTCTTAGGTCCTTAGATAGAGAATCTTAAAATCCAGAGATCGTGGTGTTCATTTTCAACCTGTAGCAGGCAGAGCATGTGGGTGCTTAACCAGTGTTTGTAGAACTAACAAATAAGCAGATCTTACAGAACTGGTAAATAAAACTGGAAATGTGGTCAAATATGCTGTTGCTGATTGTGAGTACGGATAAAATAATTTCTGTGAGGAAGTGGAACAGAGGAACATATGCCAGAAATTGCACGAAGGTCTTATGTCTCCTTCCTTCTGTGAGGAAGACTAAAGAAGGTAATGGAGATCTTGGCCACAGCATTTGAACTTCATACCCTCAAATCCAGGGTCAGGGTGCTCTCCAAGGATGATCCTCCCCAGTAAAGACTCGCAAAAACGTATTGCTACTGCTGTCTCATCCATAGGATAAATCCTTGAGCTTCTGGGATAAAATCCTAGGTTTTAGGTTTTATCATACTTCTTGTCTGGCCTGATGTGTAGGGACACATGGAATGGGGGAATGCGCCTCGCTCTCTATATTCCTAGGTAGAGCCTTGATATTTCTATGAAAAGAGAAAAAAATAAAGGATGGGAGAAGTAGCCTAGAATGAAGCTTTTTATGACTCCTGAGTTGCAAATATACTCCCGCCTAGGATTGGTAACAATGACCACCACACTCCGATGTATTGGACCAATAATGACTTACTGAAGAGCTCATGGGGGTCTAGGTGAATTCTGGTGGGAGCCATCATGGGAGCACAGGAAGTGAAAGTCAAAATGTGGTGCTGGCTGTGATCACATCAAACCAACCTAAATTCTATAAGTCACCTTCCACAGTCCAATGCATCATCGTATGACATGGCCACCACGGCCCTCTGAGAATATGCTGATGTGTATCCCATTGTCCTAGTCTTACATGCGGACTTGGTTCAGTATGTCTAAATCTAAATAAAATATTAGCCTATTCCTCCCACCCCTAGATGAAACCTGGAGGAATAGTTTTACTCCCTGACAGTCTCCAGATGGTACTGCTCCGAAAGATAGGAGTTGTAAGAATTGGCAATGGTGGGATGGGGGCGAGAAGAAGACACAACATCCATAAGCATCCCTGACCTCAAAACAGGCAAAGTGGGGAGCAAAGGAAGGCCCAAACTTAGCCTCTACGATTACCACTTGTATACCTAATCCTGAATTGTACCCCACATCTTTTAAATAATTTTTTAAAAAAGATGGGACCCTATCCATCATGCCACTCAAAGTTCTTCGGTATTTTCTGCCAGATTTTCAACTGTTTTGTCTCGTGCATTTATGTTTTGGATATTCCCTGGTAATCTCATTCTGGAAGGAATGAGTTCTCAGTTGACCATGAAGTCCTACAGACTTTGCGTAAGTGGAACTTGTCATTGGTCATGGCCCTTATACTAGACCACCCGAGTCATCAGGACCGATGCAGCAGAAAGTCTGACTTAAGGCAGGGCCGTGCTCATCAGGGCAGAAATATGGCCCCTAAAGACAAGCCATTTCCTAGATGGAGGTAAGTTTCACAACCAGGACCAAGATTCTGACAATGGTGTTGGCCTCTGGAAGTCAATAAAGGCCAGGAAAGACCCCTGCAGGAAGGGAGTGGGGGCAAACCCAACCACAGGGAATACATTTCTAGAGGTAGTGTTTTTGGTTCAACCCCTTCACTCCACCGGTTCCCAGATGCAGCTGAAATTGGAAATCTTTTCTGTATAATGGGCAGAGCCCAACTGTTTTTGAAGTTTATTGTGAGGATTAGCGAAAATAATGTATTTTCGTGCCTTGGAAATAACAGATCATTGACCACGTCCCTTTCCTTTGGCCTTCTTTTCTTTCCCAAATGGAACCCAATCCAGTGAACAACTATTTATGGAGTCTCCACCAGGATAATAATTTCCGGAAAGGGGGGAAAGATACGATAATTATCCCTACTGTGAAATCATCATAAAGGAACTCAGAACTCTTGGGAACTCTGACTTTGTGCAATCAGAAGCAGGATTGAGCCCCTACAGGAAAACAGAACCGGAAGCGGTCATTCCATTTCCTGGAAGGGGAAAGCATTGCACCGATCCAGGAGGAGGCCGCCCTTTCTCTTCTCTGCTTGCATCTCCTGGAAGCCGTACCTCTGTTGCTGTGTTCTTCGGTTTGATCATCTGCCTGGTTGGACACTCCATCGCTTTGACCTCGTGGGCAGGAATGCTAAATGATATTTATAAAGATGAAAAGGACTAAGGGATGTCTAAAAGCCATGCTGTTAGTTTTTGCAGGCCTGCAGTGCCGCTGTGCCCATGTGGGTACCCTCTGCATGACTTCCGGCCATCTGTGAGCATGAGTTCTCTCGACTGGCCATGGTGGGTTACATCAAAACTTCAGATTTCCCGGCTGACATAGCGTCTCCTCCTCCCAGCACCTTTATCATCACCGTCTCCTTTTGAAGATTCTTTTTTCAACTCTCTTTTTCAAAAGATTACTTTGTCACAATTATTCAGGAAAGGGTTTTGCGCCTGTAGGAAATATTAATAGACTATTATGAGGTCCTACAACTAATTTTTCCACACATATCATCTGTCTTTGCATGGTTATTAAACTTCAACAATATTTCATGCAATGCTTCCCTGCTAAATTAATTTGGTTCCTTCTTTTCTGGCTTCTTCTTTTCTGTCCACAAGCTTTAAAATTAAATTGAATCTTCATAATTATAGCTTTTTGTTGTTCTCCTTCATATCTTTTTCTCTTTTTTTTTTCAATTTCTCTATCAAAGGAGCAATAAAGACATAAAGAAGCAAAATTATAATTCTAAAAGACCCAAATGGTCTGGAGTTTGATGGGTTTGAGGCTGGGTATCTTTTAAGTAGGAGGAGAGAGGGTAAAGAAATTCAGACCAGGAATGTAGATAAATTGGCTCTGATTTATCCTGGGGCATTGAAAACAAATGAGAATTGTTCTCTCAATCATGAAACTTTCATGGTTGCCTATAGCACTCTTATTTGTGTCAAGTGATACCTCATTAAAAAAAAAAGTAAATATTTTCTCTCTGTACACACACACACACACACACACACACACACACACACACACACACATTTTATTTTGTGGTCAAATTTTCCAAAATTCTCATGGAGTTATTAAATCTGCCCTGAAATCTTTTCCTTTGTCATGAAGAAATCTTAACTCTTACGTTGCATATCTGGAAGAGAGGGGATTAAAAACCTAAAACAACATCAGTGCTTGGGGTTGACACAGCCCGGGCACCAACTAAGGGGCTAGTGGGAACTGGAACCAAGAAGGGAGCTCTGACAGGGGCCCCTGAAAGTCAGTGGTGAGAGTGAGTTGAAGTTCATTGACGCAAGCAGAGACTCAAATGCAAATATCAGCCTCTTTCCACCCACTTCCACCTTGCTTCTGCTTCTTGGTTCACTGTTTTACAGGAGGTGCCAACACGCTAAGAAATTGCTAATCTGATAGGTCAGATAAATCTCTCTGATTGGACCCTGGCTCCTGGTGGGTGGGACTATGGTGCTTCAAAGGCCAGTGCCTGTGCCTAGCCTTTCCTCAGTGGGAAGCAGGGTGTGGCCTCTTTGGGCAAGCCAGCATTCTCATGGGTCTACCCTTCAGCCTAAACTGGGGCCCAAGGCCTATCTTGAGGTTTGGCGTCCCCCTCCATTTCTCCCACCAAAAAAAGTCGACTTTAACTGAGTTTCACAATGGAGACCTCTATATAGCAGTACTGGTTCTGGTTGGCCTAGCTATTACTAAGGAGATATTACAAACTCATCACATTGTATATTTTAAGCATAAGGAGTTTTTTGGTATGTCAATTCTACTCCAAGAAAGCTGTTTAAAAAAAATAAGGAGGTGCTGTAATTCCTATTCTGTCAGAGCTCCATTGGCTACCCTGTGGCAAGGTCAGAAAGTCAGAACCAGATTTTGCTCTTCCCAGGACTCTGTCCGTATACAATATAGCCAACATCTTACCTCTAATCAATAAGAGAGGGACCAAATATAAACATGGAGTTAGGCAATATTCAGAGCTGAAAAGAGATAAGATCATTGAGAGGCCGGATTCAGAACAGAGATGTGGTTTCTGGGCTGCTGCTTTGAACATCAGTTGCTGTTTGCATCGCACGGTCGTGGATTATGGGTTTTGTGGCATGTGATGAGTCAGGTGGGGTTAAGGTACAGAAAGATTTCTCCTCGGAAAAAAGAATGAACTCAGCAAACAGTAGTGCAATTAAATATTAGACATACGTTTAATTTACTTAAGAGAACACACGTTTAATTTACTTAAGAGAAATTGAAATAAGGATTTTGCGAAGTTTCTCAATACACTTGCAGAGCTAGACGAACTATCCTGATCACAGAGGAAGGAGAACTTAGGAATGACCTGGTCCATTCCTCTTACACGATGAAGAAACTGAAGCCCAGAGGAGTTGGAATTAAGACCACAGGACTTCCAAAACCTAAATCATATTCTCTAAAGCATTCTTTGGGCAACATTACTCTTTGTCCTAAGCTTCTTTTGTCTGCATTTGAATAATAACGTATTTGTGTTTCCTTTCCAAATCTCTAGAAGTTAAAATTATAAAGAATTCAGCTTTTGCAATTCTGGATTAACACAATCCTGATTAATGAAAGCTACAATATCACAATCTAAGGGATGTGGCCAAAAGAGTGAGAGACTAGAGTTTTAAAAAGTTCTTTCTGAATAATAATTCCAAAGGATTTCTTTTGTTATGCTTTACTTTTGGGAGGCCCCAACAAAACAACTGATGATCTAACTAGCTAATTTGTTATACCTGTGCATTAGAAACAGATGCAGTTTCCCCTGTTTTATAAGTGAACAGGTCAATTCTTTTTTTTTAAAAACATTTTTTATTATGGTTTTGTGGGGTACAGTTAAGGGTTAGGTATACAATTACGTTTCATTCAGTCACTTTGTTGATAAGAGGTGTTTCCCCATCCCCAGACAGATATTTACTACTGTTAATCCCATCTCCCCACCCCCAGAGTTTCCCAGTACCGTCAGTCATTTTCTTATAGTGTTACATTGGATGTTCAAGGTCCATTATATGAGTGGGAACATGTGATACTCGGATCTTTGTTTCTGTGAGAGGTCACTCAGTATTATAGACTCTAGTTCCATCCAGGTTGCTGCGAAATTCATGATTTTGTTCTTTTTTATGGCTGCATAGTATTCCATCGTGTATATGTACCACATTTTAAAAATCCAGTCCTCTTTTGATGGGTAGCATGGTTGTTTCCAGGTTCTTGCTATTGTGAACAACGCTGCGATAAACATATGTGTGCAGGTATCTTCTTTATAGAGTGATTTGAGTTCTTCAGGGTATATTCCCAGTAGGGGGATTGCGGGGTCATAGGGGAGGTCAATATTTAGAACTTTTAGGAATCTCATACTGTTTTCCACAGAGGTTGCACTAGTTTACACTCCCACCAACAGTGTAGAAGTGTTCCCTTTTCACCACACCCTCTCCAGCAGCTGTTATTTTTTGAGTTGTTGATAATTGCCATTCTGACTGGAGTTAGGTGGTATCTCAGTGTGGTTTTGATTTGCATCTCCCTGATGATTAGTGAGGTTGAGCATTTCTTCATGTGTTTGTTGGCTGCTCAGATGTCTTCTTTTGTGAAGTGTCTGTTCATATCTTTTGCCCATTTTATAATGGGGTTGTTTGTTTTTTTCTTTTCAGCACGTTTGAGTTCCTTGTAGATCCAGGATGTTAAGCCTTTGTCAGACCAAACAGGTCAATTCTTTTAAAATTAATATTATTTTAAATTCAGAAGCTATATGTGTACATTTGCTACATGTGTATACTGTGTGATGGCGAGACTTGGACTTCTGTTTAACGTGTAACCCAAATAGTGAACTTTTCATTTTTCAACCCTTTCCCCATCCCTCCTTCTACCCTTAGGAGTTCCCAGTGTCTGTCATTTCCATCTTTATGGACAAACCAATTCTTGTAGAATTATGTCACTTTTAAGACGTTGGCTGTTCTGCAGGGAGACGGTGGGTCTCTAAGCCCTCATTCTGACAAAGGCAGCGGTGACTGCAAAGAAGTGTGCCTGGGTAATTAATCCTCAGAGGCAGAAGGAGTGGCCCAACTCCGGGGTCTATCGGTCACACGCTACACTGTGAGACCAGGCCAGAGATTTGGGTAGGGGTATCTGAGAAGTAAAAGGCTCGATGCAGTGATGGAGTAGGAGAGAGGGCCATCCATTACTGACAAATGTGTTGTCTTCCCTGAACCCATGTCAGATGGGCATAAAGCTCAGTCAACTTAATTGGATGGACACGCATAAAGTGCACCGTCTAAACTGTGCAACACGGCCGGGCTTGGTGGCTCAGCCTGTAATCCCACGCCTTTGGGAGGCTGAGGTGAGTGGATTGCCTGAGCCCGCGGGTTCGAGACCCGCCTGGGCAGGCGAGACCTCATCTCTACAATAAATCAAAAAATCAGCTGGGTGTGGTCGCACGCACCTGTAGTTCCAGCTACTCGGAAGGCTGAGGCGGAAGGATCGCCAGAGCCCAGCAGGTGGAGGCTGCGGTGGCCGGGAGCGGCCACTGCACTCCAGTCTGGGCGACAGAGTGAGACTCCAACACAAAAAAACAAAACAAACTGTGCAACACATTTACGTGGGCAGAGGAACTAGGCCCTCCTTGCAAGGAACTCCCTTCTCTCCCAATTTCCATTAGGCCGGCCCCAAGCAAGGCAGACTGTGAGCCATAGTAGAGTAGAATTAAGTAAAAACCAAACCAACCACTTTTTATTGAGTCATTGGTGTGTATTGGAATTTTTTCTAAGACCTTTGAGGAGATCACTTTGCTTCACAAAGAGACAGAGAAATGTGGAGGAGAAGCGAAGAGGTAACACAGGTTCAGGAGTTCACCGGTTCCCTTATTCACCCAACGAACATTGCCAGACCAACAACTCTTTTCCGAGCTCGATACTAAGTGCAGAAGACATACAAGTTAATAAGGCAAGTTGACATTGCACAGAAAAATGTGCTGTGGATGGCAACGTGCAATGCACATCTAAACACTCTGGGGCATACGAGTCTGTTGGTAAACTCTGGGGAGGAAGGATGTTTCCTGAAGAACTACTTTGGCCACGTTGGTTTCCATGTTCACAGAAGTGGCAGGGGCACAAGTAAGGGGCAGGGAGGCCGAATACCCCGTTAGCCAGCGAAGCATCTTTTATGAGCATCTTCGATGGGTTAGCTTACCCAGGGCTGCCTGGAGGACCCGCAGAGCACCCTGGAGCCTGGGTGAGGAGAAAGGGTGGCTGTGGCAAGTGAGGAGGTCTAACATCCCCAAATGGTTGTGAGCAGCACACTCTCTTTCTGTTCCTGCTGTCTTTCTCCCCAGCACAGTCTCTCATCGCCTCTCTCTTTCCTCCTCTTACCAGCCACCCTCCTCTCCGTCACCAGCTTAAAACCTCTGGAGCTCAACTTCAATTGCACTAATAATAGCTAAGACTTATAAAGCCCTTCCTCTGTGTACTATTCTAAGCTCCTTACGGATGTATAAACTAATTTAATCTGCACAACCCTAAGAGGTAGGTACCATTATTATCCCCATATTACAAATGCGATCACTGAGACCCAAAGATGGGGCCTGTGTCAGGTCACTGAGAAGAGAGGGAAGAGAGGGATTGGTGCCCAGGTGGTCAGCACCAGGGCCTGCACTCTTAGCGGTCAGACCAGGTCAGGCTCGGGGATCACGCTTGTCATCCTCTGGTTCAAAAACCTGCCCCCGCTCCTATCTACTCCCAAGTAAGTCTAAATGTTCACCTGTGATCTGGTTGAAATGTCCCAACCTCTCCCGACTGCTCACAGGGTTCGGTCCCCCAACTCACCAGGCAAACAAAATTACTTAACAACCTTCAATGTAGCCCCCGGGTTCCTTCTTTAACCTCCTCCTGGAATATCCCCTTCTTTACGACTCCAAATAGACTGATATTCAACGGCCAGCTGAAATGTTGCATTCTCTGCCAAGGCTTCCTCAATGCCCGAGTTGGGAAGATGCTCTCCCTCATCTAAACTCTAATGACAACTTCGAATTCACAATGTTTCTTGACCCTCTTACGTTACGACGACGTGTGCTCCCTTATGTTGTAGCAAAGGTAGACATGCTTCATTTCCATTTGATTTTTAGGCTTCGCGAGGCTCTCTCTTTCTTGCTGCATGCCCACCTTCCACCACTGAAGTTTCCCGAACAGCCCCCCAGCTTAAGCTCTTCCCCGACTAAGACTCTGGCAGGACCCGTGACACACTTAACTTTCGTGACTAAAAAAAAAAAAAAAAAAAATCAGAGCTGCCAGATGTCCCATTTTGCCAAGGACTGTGCTGTTTTACGCCTGTGATTTGGGTGCCTTTATCAAGAGTGACCCTCTCGCTTTCAAAAGTGCCACAGTTGTGGAAGTCAAATCCTGATGACTTTTCTCAGTAGATCACCCTCTAGACCAAGCAGTATGGCACCATGGTTAAGACCTTGGACTCTAGGGCCTGACTCGCTGGGTTAGAAACCCAGCCCTGCCAGCTTTTGACTGGTGACCCTGAGCGGGAGGCCCCAGAACCCCCTTCCTTAAAGTGGGCATGATAAGGGTTCCTCACTCATCCATGGGTTATTGGGAGGCTCAGATGGGTTGTCTTAAGACATGCCTGGGGGGCAGTCACAGTGCTCACCCACAGGGAGCCCATGCATTTGGACCTCTCGGCTCCAGCTGTGCTCTTACCAAGTGTTCATCGTCTGTGTTTGTAAATCTGTTTTATGACAGTTGTGCTTAATCATGTAACCATGAAATTGGATTAAATGTGATGTCAACAGTTGATGAGTGTGACAAGGGGAACGGTGGCTTCTTTGAACATTAAATGCTTTGGGTTTGGTAAAGGTGAGTCACTAAATGGTGGCTGGTGAATTGGATGTGAGTAAAATTACACAAACGATTGAAAAAATCGTGAACATCTCGAAAGTGTCTGCACTTAGATTGCTTCAGAAGTGACTGGAAGCTCTTGCTGTACTTGTTAGAAGCTGAAACTAGAAACTAGTGAGACGTTTCCAAGGGCGTGATTTGTGCAAGAATGGGAAGGCATAACTGCATCGGTATGTGCACATGAAAGATCTCATCCTACCCCCAGAATAATGGTGAGTCAATGCACATCTGTGTGTCTTAGTTGAACTAAAACACATGAGATGTATTAGTTCAACTGCTTTTTAAAGCATCGCAGCTTTAGTGGACTTTTTTTCAGCAGCCTCTGTCCCCTGTGTGGCGAGTGATCGATAAGAGCACACGTTCGAACACTTTTGAATTAATGAGTGAACCAATGCATTGGATTTGAGGGTGGCTGCAGAAGACGCTGCTGGCTCTGCCCGTTTTCTCTTGACCCTCATGTCTTTGTATCAGGTCTGCTGTGGGAATCACGCTGCTCCAGTTCAGGGAAGTCTGACTTGAATGTGGGAGGGTCGGCACCACAGAGCTCAGCCCCTCCAGCGACAGGCAGGGACCTGGTGAATCAATAACCCGACTTCCTTGCCCACCATGTGACTCTGCGAGGCGTATTCGACGGTCCCTTAGAGCGCCCCCATTGGCCACAGTGTCACTCCCTGCAGGGATGTTTTCTAGGATCTCCTGCTCTCAAGTTCTTGTCCTAAGGTAAAAAAAAAAAAAAAATCCTGATTTGATCGAGGTTGAAATAAAATACTCAGATTTTGAAGTCAACAATTGTTACCACTTTAGTTTTTACCAGACCGGTTACCGGTTAGCAGAATAATTGCATTTTTTTCAGGATAACTTTCAAGCATACTCTTTTAAATTTCATTTCATGATAAAGGTGTGGGGTCCAAGTCAGGATTGCATATGTAACGTATGTTCAGGTGAAGTTTGGGCCTCCAACTGGTCCTCACTTGCCCTGGTTTAAGGTCTCAGGTACCTTGGTGTTGTTACCTTGCCTCCACCTTCTCTCCCCTGGCAGTGTCCCCTGGCACTGCCGATTCCTTCCTCGTGCTCTTGTGATTAATGTTCAGGACCCACTTATGAGTGAGAATATGTGGTATTCGGTTCTTTGTTTCTGTGCTAGATTGCTAAGAATGATTATCTCCATCCAATTCCATCCAACCTGCTGAGAAGTTCATGATTTTGTCCTTCTTGATGGCAGCATAATATTCCACTGGGTATACGTACCACATTTTCTTCATCTATTTTCCATGGGTAGTAGGGTTGGACCCATGCTTTTGCTCTTGTGAATAGTGTGGCAATAACCATGGGTGTGCAGGTGTTTTCTTTTTTTGTAGAATTATTTTTTTTAAACTTCTCTCCAAAAGTTTTCCTATGCACCTGCAAACCTTTGAGAAATCTGAGCCCTGGGAATGAAGCTTCGGAGGCAGGCCCAAGAAAGTCAGTAAGGTCTGCTTTATTTCCTGCACTCTTTGGTGCTTTCCAAAGTGGGGCTCTTCTCCAGGGGGTTCTGCATGAGTCTGCTTCAGTCTCAGGCTGGTTGAGAAGCAGTGCTGTGGGGCGGAGTCTGCCATAGCTCCCAAACACCCAGGGATGGACCCCGTGTCTATGGACCAAAGACCCCCCCCCAGTCTCTGTTACAACCCCTGATGAAAGAACTCAAGCCCTCAGCGTTGATGACAATGTTTGAAAACCTCTCACTTGCCAATCCCCAGTGCCTCCTCACCTTACGCTGAGCACACAGCTCACCCTGCGTGTTCCAGGACCCGCGCAAGGCCCCAGGCACTGGGCCAGACCTGATGAGGTCTGTAGATTCATGTGCGCCGCGACAGCTGCCCGGGAAGTTATCCAAGGCTCCATCAAACCTCAACAACTGTCCTGGGATGGCCGTGCTGGCTGACGTTGCCTGCTGCAGCCGGCACAAACCCTCACCCACCTGTGGTTAATCCCCCAAAGCAGCAGTTGCGGCCAGTGGAGAACAGGCCACATCCAGGCTGGGCATGGGAAGGTGAACAGACGTGGCCAGTGTCCTGCCAATCGCCAGTCCTCCCATTCTATTTTTTTTTCCCTTTTTTTTCCCCCTTGGGCAAATTTGGTTTCCTGAAATTAATTATTCAACAGGAGGTGACAGCCGGTGTAGAGAGGCACTGTTGGAACAGAGAATAAAGAGACACATTGGACACAGCAGCTGCCCCTCCCAGGCCCTGAAATTTAAGATCTTTATAAATGATCTGTTAAAACTATAGTGACGATAAGCTTATGAATCATGGTCTATATTAATCAGGGTTGCTGATATGGAAAGATTAATTGAAACGTGCAGTTCTACACAAATGATAAAGTGGTAACAATTTAATATCAGACAAGAAGAGTGAAGAAATTACACTCCAAGCTTCATGCATCATTACTATGGATATTAATATTTTACCCAGCACCACAGCATCAGGAATCATAATGAAAATCCATAAGTGGTGCACAGACATGATTAAATACAACAGTCTTTAGGAGCTGTTTGGTGGCGGCATTTGGGCCATATTTCACTCAGCGGCTGGTGATTCCAGTGATAGAGTCTAGACGAGGGTGATTAAAAATTGTTCCTCCTAAAGGCTGTTAACCTTTTACTACTAAAATGAATTTCTTTGATTTTTAAATTAGGTTGTACTCTTTGCTCTTTTCAAAACCTAACTTGATCCCAGACCTTGACAGGATGCGAGTCTTCGGCGTGGTGACAGTCAAAACAAAATTTTTCAGCGGCCGTCCCCTGCCCCAGGTTGTGTCACTAAGCCAAATTATCAGAATGATGGGTCACTTTCTACCTTGAGCCCTACGGCGTTCCGAAAGATCAGAGGCTGATAGGGCTGACTTTCCCACCCAACATGATCAGAGTGGAAGTGACTTATTCTGAGATCCTGGTCTCACTGGTTTAGATAAATTATTTATTCAGTCACTCATCCTACCAACAAGTAAGCAAGTGTGCACCCGTCCCTGGGAGATGCAAAAATCTGCACCCTACGAACACGTGTTCCACGCTGAGGAGATGGAAACCTGAATCAGTGTGATGGCTTTGACAATGAAGCCAGAGAAGGCCAAGAAGAGCTTCTTTGCCAGACTGTTCCTTCCACCCTGTGAAATTGCAAATTTCGTAAATCAAGAGACTCTACTGACCCCGTTTATCTGTAGCTAAAACAGGGAGGTGTATTTGCCGTGGTGAAATCATCACCACATCAGGTGCTAATAAGAAAATGAAGCCTATTCCCTGAGGATATCATATGCATTTCTACAATGTTCTGGTTTCTTAGGTCTCTGGAGTAGTGATTCTCAAATTTTCGCATGCACAAGGGTCAACTAGGGCAGGGAAGGGCTTGTTAAAAAATGTAGTTTTAAAGAAGGCCCCTATGGAGTTTTCTGGAACTCTTTTTCTTCTGAACAGCTCTCTCCTTTCTGAAATTCTGCCCTGCAACATCCAGGCACCCCGACCTCCTGAACTCCTATTTATCTTCTTAACACTGTGAGACCGCATGCGTGGCTTAGGGTCTCTTTGCTGCTTTGTGATCTGGAATGTGTTTTCAGACAAAAATCTGAAGTGACAATGGAACTTCCCATATTTGCTTTCCCTCTCATGTGGCTCACCATTCTAGACTGTTGGTTCTCAAACGTCTGAAAACAGCTGTTTCATATGCTTTGTCCAGGCTTTTAGTGACTTATGGTGGAAGGGTAAAGATGGGCAGTTACTTATTTATGCTGGAAATGAAAGTTACTACCATCGCTTTTTGCCTGAACTGCTGCAGTGATGGGATGATTTCCATCCCAGCTGACTTTTCTACCCTGTGTTCTACCACTCTCCTTTCGACAATGCTCAGCCTTGTTTATCATGTATGCCTTGTTTACCTTGTTTCGCTAGGTCCAAGAGCTGTGTGATAGATGCTCAAAAATTTTTTTTAAGTGATGAATGACTGAATTACTAAATGTACGAAGGTAGGTACAAGAAGAAAATTTATAATGAATGTGTTGATGGGTTTTGCTATAAAACTTATCACAAGGAGAGAGAAATCTTGCTCTGGTAGGGAGATAAACTAACCTTACCATTCTGGGACTCTGGCTAAGTCAGATATTTGGGACTTTCTTTATTTAGTAGTCAAATGACCCTTTATTGAAATATATTTCCTTTTTGCCTCTAAACTAGCTGGGCATTCCACTGTGCCACTATTGATGCCATCTATGATGTCATGGGTGTGGTGACCATCAACATTGCAGCCCACAGATACTCCTGTAATGAGATGGTTCAGATTCTAATATTTGAGTTTGATTCTTGGCTCTACTAGTTAGTAACCTGCCATCTTTGTGAACCTCAGTTACCACTTCTATAAAAAATAATCCATTCGAGTTGTTGTGAGATAATTTTTATAGGACATGTATAGACTTGGTACACTACCAGGGACAGACTTTAAAATACTATATTTAGTAGATTCAAGGAGATATAAAGCAAGACTGACTTTTTTTTCACAGAGAACTGAAATCTAAAAAAAAATCTGCACTAAATGAAAATTACAGAACAGAAAAAAAATGTAACAGTCAAATTAAGGAGCTCATTGATTAAGTTTAATATCAGACTACACATACCCAAGAGAGAATTCATAGATTGGAAGAAGGTTGGAAGACAATAGCCCTAATGAAACACAGGGAGACAAAAATACAGGAGATATAGAAGAGATTATAAGTGATATAGACAATACAGGAAGAGTTTCTAGCATGTGTAATTGGAATAAAAGAAGAGAAGTTCAAGAGAATAGATCAGAAAGAAGGTAACGGAAGAGAGTTTTACATTGAGCCACAGATTTAAGACGGCGTATAAGCCTTGACAAGACAAAGAGAAACTCATGCCTAGGCATATTGTAAAACTGTTTAAAACCCAAGTCAGATAAAATACACAAACTATCAAAGGAAAAAAAAGACAGATTTTGTTCAAAGAAACAAAAATTAGACTGACAGACACCCTCTTAATAGAAACAATTGAAACCAAAAGACAATGAAATAATGTCAAAGTATGAAAGAAAATAAATACCAATCTAGGATCCTATCTCTAGCTAAAAGATCTCTCAAGAATAAAAGGAAAGCAAAGACATTTTCAAACAAGCAAAATCTGAGAATTTGTCAACAGGAGAGCCAGTCAGCTCTTTAGACAGAAAAGAAAATTATCCTGGAAGGAAGTATGAGAACAAGGAATACTGAAGTGTAGTGAAAATGAGGTAATTCAACGGAAGTGAACACTGCCTATACATAGTAGTTATGATGTATTATTAAGTTTGAAACATATAGAACATTAAAATGTATAATAACAGTGATATATACATAAGAGAGAGTCTGTAAATGCAGCTAAAGGTTTCTAATGACATTGTACTGCCTGGGTAGAGAGTAAATACCAATGAATATTAGACACCTGCAACTTAAAGATGCATTTGGTCATTTCTAGTGTTATTATTACAATAGTAAAGCACTGTAAAATTTCTGAGATAATAGAGAGAAAATGGAATAAAAAATAGTCAGAAGTATTTTTTAAAGGCAGAAAAGAGAAGATAGAACAGGTATGATAACCTAAACATATCAGTAATTAAATTATAAGCAAATAGCTTAAATACTTTAATTCAAAGTTTCTCAGACTGAATAAAAAACCAAACTCTAAACTTGTATTGTTTAGAAAATATGGGAAACACAAGAATAAAAATGTAAAAGGCAAAAGAATAAAAGACCACAATAAAACTGATATAGTTGTATTAACATCAAAGTAGACTTTAAGACAGAAATCATTACTGTAGATAAAAAGAAGCACATTATAGTTATTAATGTTTATCTCATAATGAATATGTAACTATTCTAAATTTTTTGCACTTAATAATATGAAAGCCAAATATAATGCAAAAATTTTCAGGTCTAAGACAATTGGATAACTCCATGATCACAATAGATAATTGTGACGTCTATGAATAAATGATCTTTTAAAATAGACCAAAAAGTCAGTAAAGTTGTAGGAAATGCGAAGATATATGGGCATTCCACTCACCATATTTGGGATATATGTTATTTTAAAGCACTTATGAAATATTTGTAAAAATTGACATGTTGGGTCATAAAACAAGCCTCAATAAATTTCAAAGAATTGAATTAATATGGAATCTGTATTCTGAACACAGTGAAATCAAACTTAAAAAAAATCTATAACTAGAATAACCCATGATTGTCCCAAGGAAGTCTACTTTCACCATATAGAATTAAGAGATATATTTGTAAATCTATGGGTAAAATGAAATCACAATGAAGATTATATGCCTACATAAAAATGAAGAAGGTTCTCAAATCTACAATTTAATCTTTCACCTTAAGATACTGGAAAAATAAAAGCAGAGTAATCACAAAGCAAACAGAAGGAAGGAAAGAACAAGGATTGGAGCAGAAATTAATAAACAAAAAAATCAATAAAGAAAATTAATAAAATAAAAAAATTGGTACTTCAAAGAAATCAAAATTTGAGATAGATTGACAAAGAAAAGAGGCAAAATTCAAATCATTAAAATCAGGAACGAAAGAGAGGGTATTACTACTGACTTTACAGAAATAAAAATTATAAGGGGATATTATGAACAATTGTATGACTTAAAGTATATATAACTTAGATGAAGTGGACAAGTTCCTAGAAAGACACAGACTAGTGAAACTGACTCAAGAATAAATATAAAATGTTAGTAGTCTCACAATAAGTAAAGAGATTGAATTAGTAATCAAAAACATTTCCACAACAAAGTGCCCAGGACCAGATGACTTCACAAGGGAATATACCAAAAATTTAAGAAAAATTAATGCTAATTTTTCATGAACTCTTCCACAGATTAGAAAAGGAGAGGACATATGCCAACTTATTCCATGAGGCCAACCTAACTCTAATGCAAAACTAGACAAAGACATTACAAGCCAAGGAAACTACACATCAATATATTTTTTGAATATAGAGACAAGAATTCTCAATAAATTGGATCCAGAAAAATGTAAACAGGATTATACAACATAATGAAGTAGGATTTATTTCAGGAATGCAATGCTAGTTTAAAATTTGAAAACCTTTTTCATGTGCCTGTTGCCGCCCTTATATCTTCTTTTGAGAAGTGTCTATTCAAGACTTTTGCCCACTTTTTAAAGGGGCTGTTTGTTTTTTTCCTTTCGGCGCGTTTGATCCTTGTAGATCCTAGATGTGAGGTCTTTGTAAGATATACAGTTGGCAAATATTTTTTCCCATTCTGTGGGTTGTCTCCCTGCTCTCTTGATGGTTTCCTTGGCTTTGCAGAAGCTTGTCAGTTTAATGAGGTCCCACTTGTCCATCTTATCTCTTATGGCCTGGGCACTTTGAG